>NC_041368.1:5711003-5838503 GCF_900634415.1 Cottoperca gobio | reverse complement strand
CAGAGTCTTCCCCCACCCCTTGATCCAACTCACCACCAGATGGTGATCAGTCGACAGCTCCGCCCCTCTCTTCACCCGAGTGTCCAAAACATGCGGCCTCAGGTCAGATGATACGATTACGAAATCGATCATTGACCTTTGGCCTAGGGTGCTCTGGTACCACGTGCACTTATGAGCATCCTTATGTTCGAACATGGTGTTTGTTATGGCCATTCCATGGCTAGCACAGAAGTCCAACAACAAACGACCGTTCGGGTTTAGATCAGGGAGGCCCTTCCTCCCAATCACGCCTCTCCAGGTGTCTCCATCGTTTCCCACGTGTGCGTTGAAGTCTCCCAGCAAGACTATGGAGTCCCCTACTGGAGCCCCCTGCAGGGCTCCATTCAGGGTCTCCAAGAAGGCCGAATACTCAGAACTGCGGTTTGGGGCATAGGCACAAACAACAGTCAGAGTTTTCCCCCCCATAACCCGAAGGCGTAGGGAGGCGACCCTCTCGTCCACCGGGATAAACTCCAACGTAGCGGCGCTCAGCCGGGGGCTAGTGAGTATCCCCACCCCGGCCCGACGCCTCACACCTTGGGCAACTCCGGAGAAGAATAGAGTCCAACCCCTATCCAGGAGTACGGTTCCAGAGCCAAGACTGTGCGTTGAGGTAAGCCCCACCAGATCCAACTGGTAACGATCCACCTCCCGCACTAGTTCCGGCTCCTTCCCCCACAGAGAGGTGACGTTCCACGTCCCCAGAGCCAGCCTCTGCTGCCCGGGTCTGGTCCGTCGAGGTCCCTGACCATCACTGCCACCCATGTGCACCCGACCCCAGCGGTTTTTCCCATGAGTGGTGGGCCCACAGGATGGATGGATGGGAGGCACCACGTAGCTTCTTCGGGCTGTGCCCGACCGGGCTCCGTGGCAAACCCGGCCACCAGGCGCTCGCTGTCGGGCCCTCCCTCTGGGCCTGGCTCCAGACGGGGGCCCCGGGCTTCCTCCGGGCAGGGTCTCTCCTTTCCTTTTCCTTTCTTTCATGAAGTCGTTTTTGAACCATTCTTAGTCTGGCCCCTCACCTGAGACCAATTTGCCTTGGGAGATCCTACCAGGAGCACTAGGCTCCAGACAACACAGCTCTCAGGTTCATAGGGACACACAAACCTCTCCACCACGATAAGGTGATGGTTCCCAGTATATATATATATATATATATATATATATATATATATATATATATATATATATATATACAAAAAAAGGAATAGCAATAGTGATATTAAAAATCTAAGTAGCAGCTGTATCAATTAGCTCAGCTGTCATTTTTCTCCTAGGGCCAACAAGAGCGCAAACACTTTCTCTCGTTATGAAAAAGCAAATAGAACAAAAGTAAGTAGTATTTCTGAACATGTGTGAAATGATACCAGCTACCCCCCTCCCACCTCGATTCTCGTAGAATAACAAAAGGCCTCCGATCATTAGATCATCACTATTTTGTTTATGGTGTAGGAAGGAACAGCTCGTGCATCTGGACGTGAAACACTTAGACGGATTACTGCCACTGGTAATAACTGTGAAAAACTAAGAACATTATGAATCCCTTTGAAGTCAGGGCTGGAACAAACACCCACACTGTGTCAGCTCAGAGTAATGAAGGAGAACACTGAGGAGAGGGAGGAATGAAGAAGTGAGGAGGTGAAGGTAGAGGAGGATGAGCCTTAAATTATTAAAAAAAGAAAAAGGAAATGTTCTTGACTCACCCTTTAGGCATCAGCTCAAACACTGTTAGAAAAAGAGAGGGGGGAGGAAATAAGAACATGTAAGACCAAACAATTTATCATTTAATTCAGCTGGGTATGACCACTGCTAACACCCCAGCATCACATTATTATAATGAATGTGCCACATTAAGCGCATAAAGAGTTTGACGTCTCACACGAATACAGGCACCCTAACTGTGACCTGGCACTGCTAATGGAAGATTTATGCATAATGTGTGAGCCCTGAGGTGGTGTGGAAGGAAGCAAGAGATGGTCTGAATTATGAAGTCATATGAACACTTGTTAGTGACATATGTTGTGACTAAGGCTGAGAAAGGGGGAACATAGAGTGAAAGATTTGGTCAAAGAAAATATTTCTGCATACCCATGTGAAGGTTGTCCTCCGCTGGATCATCCAGTACCTGGAACATTAACACAATCATCCTAAATGGAGACTTCCCACTGAAAAACTCAAGGTCCATGTGGGTGTGAGCAATTTAAAAACTAATGTGATATTTCTTGTCGAGATCATTCAAAAAGCTGACCGTATAAACATTCAGGAAATAAAAAGTCAGATATTCAAAAGTCTTTACTTCCTTACCAAGGACTATGCAGTTATAAGAGGGAACTGCGATCAAGGGCAGTGCAATGAGAAATGTGTGGAGCACATCCTGTAAGTTAATATTGTGCTTTAGTGGTGATATTTTCATATTGGAATAACACAAACCAGTTGATAATCCAGCCTTGGCCAGGTTTCTAAAAACAGGTGTTCCCACTGGACTAATTAGCCAATGCTTCGGTTCTCACAAACCCCAGTAAAAACAAACTGTACAACTGGGTTATACTTCACAAAACACAATCATGTTATACCCCCTGCTACTAGCCATGATTGTGCTGTTTCCATAGAGGTGCAGGACTTACTGTATCTAATGCAGGAAAAAATGAGGCCACAGTGAGTGAAATGTGACAGGAGCAAAAAAAAAAACCGCCCTGAAACTGCTCAGGGTTCAGACACAACATCCTGGTGAATTTAAATGATCACAGTGAAGGTAAACACCTGCCAAGGACACAGAGTAATGGAAAACAAGGGCAGGATATTGCCTCCAAAGCAACAGGAAGACTATTTACTCCTGTGTTTGAACAGGCTCATACTGTCTTACACACTTAAACAAATACTCTTCTCTTTGCACCAAGCATTGTTTGCTCCCTTTGTTCTAAGTAAAATAAAAACAAGCTTTTAACAGTTAATGAGCTGCTGTGTGTGCAAAGTGCAAACCATAAGTAGCCCAGTAATCCTATGTGTAGCTGTTGATGTGCCGAGGATGAATCAAAAGGGCATAAATTGCATGAATTGAGCTTGGGACTCCCAAGGGTCTATTCTCATAACAACTGCATGTCTTGGTGAGCATGCGTGCGCCCTCCGCCCAACCATCTGCGATAAATGACCCGATCTCTCTCTCTCTCTCTCTCTCTCTCTCTCTCTCTCTCTCTCTCCTCTCTCTCTCTCTCTCTCTCTCTCTCTCTCTCTCTCTCTCTCTCTCTCTCTCTCTCTCTCTCTCTCTCTCTCTCTCTCTCTCTCTCTCTATATATATATATAAATATAAAAGACAGAAAAAACCCAAAAATAAAAAAAACAAATAAAATAAGATATTTCTGGCACCCTCTACACCGGAGCAAGCCAGACAGCTTTCCTCCAGACTGAGCCCCTGAGCTGACTCCCAACCATCTGCCCAAGATTCAAAAACACTGATGATATCGCAAGGGAACGGCGAGCATCCTGAGTCATGTCTTGAAAATCAGCTATCATCTTTCATAAACAGCCACCTCTGTAAGAAAGTCCATCCATCTTTCCCCAACTCGACCCAAGTTTGAGAGCGCAGGCTGTTGTGAATATGAAAATCTATTTACATGGTAGAGGCTTTGTTTTTCCACAATAAATCACTGAAATATTATAAAACTGTCTGGTGAAAGATGTGCTGGAGGGTTAGGGTTATTTCCCCACCTGTTTCCTATATTTCTGCTCTGACATGAAGATGTGACATAAATAAAAAGTAGCCATGCTATACCATGTTGCTAAAAGAAAAAAGTTATTTTACTGATTTAGCCTTAATTGGCTCATAAATGCCCAATTGGTAGGGAGGGGCACTGCATGATTGCTATTTGTGCTAGTTAGACTGACAATTGTAGGAGACAAATTCTGCTAATTTTCAGGTTCATATTTGTATTTTGGGTTTCTACTAGAACATGTTTACATGCTTTAATGGAAAAAAATCCCCCTCTGTCTGAAACGCTCTGTTCTGTCTCTTTAAGACGCCCTTCAGAAAAAGCACGGTCTGCTCTGATTGGTCACCATTTCTAGGTCTTCTGTATTTGCGCTCTCGGCATCTCTGCACCATCATTACAGCTGTGGAATGACTAACTGAGTGTTGCGGCACTTTCTATATACTGTAGGTATAGTTGTGACACCACCTGACAGATGTCCTGACGACTCTTTTAAAAAAGGCAGTTTCTAGAGTGAGTGTTACGAGAGGGATGATACCGTCACAGCATTTATATAGCACCTAGACACATGTTTGTGTGCACCTAATGTGCAGTAATTTCAATTTTCTAGGATTATCTTGTAAGCCTATGCTTTGAATGTCATGTTAATTCACATGCATTTTCTAGACTACAAACACACACAAATGAATCCTACACACTGGTCCTTCGTATAGCAATATGACTGATGCATTGGTTAGTTTCTGAATGCAAAGGCAGCAACCAATTAATGTTTTATGTTCAATATAGAAGCAAAAGATAGAGAAACTCTCACCTCCACCAGCTTCACAATGTTGATATGGTCCAGTTTTTTAAGGATGGCGATCTCTTGGTAGACCCTCTCCAGGGGTCCTAAGATTTTGGGCTGCTCTCCTTGAGCCACCTTAGGTCCTCTTGGGGGTGGGCGACCTGCAGACCACACACACACACACACACACACACACACACACACACACACACACACACACACACACACACACATGTTCAAAAACACTTTATTTTTCTCATACTGCCCGTCTGAATGTACCTGTATTCACCCTCTGAAACACTCAGTTTTAGCCTCTTTAAGCCCTCTTCTGAAAAACATGCTCTGATTGGCTTGCAAGAAAAACATGGCACAAAGGTAGTTTTGCAAAGGTAATTAGGTAGATACTCCGATCGGAGACAGTATATCAGAATCAGAATTTGGTTTATTGCCAAGCAGGTTTTCACATACAAGGAATTTGTTCGGTGTGTAATGGTGCAAATATAAACACAGTAGGAGAAATTAAAAATAAGAGCAAATACAGAAGAATATAGATATAGAAAAAAGAATGTACAGAATGTAATGAAAAATATGTACAGTATATCTTAATTAAATTAAAATTAAAAGTGTTGTCAATCAAAGAAAAGTGCCATCTGGTTCACGTCATGCTGATGCTGGAGAACGGCTAACATGCTGAACGCTAGCTGTACTGTAGAAACACGTTTAATAAGTTACTCCGTCGTCAGGCATCATCTTAACATAGGGTAGGAATAGGGTATCCACTCGTTATCAATAAGTTGGCTGTAGGAGTCACCGTCAGCCGACGTAGCCTATATCTAACGTTCCTCTAACGTAGTCACGTAGGTATTTACGTACTATATTTACGTAGGTAAATATTCACGTACGTATTCCGTATTCACGTATGTCTAAAGTCACGTAATGTCTGCATATCTCATGAAGCACATGAACATGCTCAAAACATCAGCGTTCAACAACGCACCCCAGTGTAACACCGCCTGCTCTTAACGAATACTACTTATACCTTATATCAACGTACTCCAGCATGTTGCCGATATTTTATATACGCCATATTTTTGTATATCTTATGCATTCGTCTGATACATTTGGTATTAGTAAGTGATGCTCTATCAATAGGTTAGACATGTGTATCTGTATATGTTCACTTTTCCGATCCGATGAAAAGTTGGACGTATTTGGACTCTGAAACATTTCCGTATGCGCTGGCATACGTTTCTGCCATACGGATATGTGTGACAGAGCATTAACAAGGAAATGTGTCAATTTGTCTTTTGGCATTTGAGTTTTGAAACCTCTTCCCCTTTACATGATTATTATTTTGCAATGACCTGCGATCCAGCACATAATTACACTTTTTAAGAGCTCTGTTAGATGTAACATGCTGCTTAAACCTCTTCTGTAGCTGACAAATGCTGTCATTCACTGGCACTCAACCCAACATGACATGGCAGTGTTAGTAATTGTGATTATGTTACTTCCTTGTTCACATCCTCATACAGACACTGAATTGTGTGAGTGTCTGTCTAGAATAATAGAATAGGACTTACGTGGAAAACCACACTGCTTCACTAGCTTCTTCTTGGACACCAGCTTCATGGCCTAGGGAAGTAGAGAACGAGTTTAAATCACAATGTGCTCACATGCAACAGTGAAGAGAAGCCTACAGAACCATACATTCATCAAGAATGCACAACTAGAACTAAAAGCAGGTGTACCAACAAATGTAATGTGTCCTCACATGTGCCTTATCAAAGCCAGAAACATGTTTTAAAGTCAATGGATGTATTGTCTGTGTTATTATGCTTGGTAAAGGTCAGGGGTATGAGAGTCTGAGGCAACTGAATCTTTCATGGAAAAGAGCATGTATAAAGGACAACTGTGTGTGTGTGTGTGTGTGTGTGTGTGTGTGTGTGTGTGTGTGTGTGTGTGTGTGTGTGTGTGTGTGTGTGTGTGTGAGAGAAAGAGAGTGTGGGGGAACAAACTCAAAGCCATAACGACGTCTTGTTACATGGAATTGGTTATGCAAGGGCATAAGAAAGACAGTAAACAACATTCACTGCATGTCAGACATTTCTCCAAAATACTAGACACGACCAGAACGTCAGTGTGATGCGATGGCCCACTATTCTGAGACCCCAATAGCTCAAATAATGTCCCATTATGCAGAATGATTGTCATGATTGCAATATTGTTTTTCCTACTAATGCAAAGGCATGACCCGTACTACTCTGCAGTGCTCTTTGTAGTCTTTGTTGGTTGGGTTGGTTAAGTTTAGGCATGAGTGAGATTTATTCGGGTTAGAGTTAGAATATCATGGTAAGCAAATCAGAGTGGGACCGGGAAGGTCCGATGACATCATTCTAAATAGTAATCAGCTGTGTGCATCTGTTTCAGCTGGCAGAGGGAGTATTTTTGGAACAAGGGGCTTTTGTTTTCAGGGTAACGGGCTGTCGGACCAATGGGACATTTTTCTGACTATAGGTTTCAGAATAATGGACCATCCCAAAACAATGGCGTGTGTGTGTGTGTGTGTGTGCGTGTGCGTGCGTGTCTGTGAGTGTCTTGTTGGAGGATGGTTAATGACTCAGAGTCACCAAACAGTTAAAAATGGTCCTGCAACATAAACTTGGACAATTACATTATTCATACCAGAGTTCTCTACAGAATCAGAATCATCAACTTGATGGTGGAGCTCTACTAAAGAGCTGCCGACTCATAAGCTAAAATTCTGACGGTGTAGGTGTGTCATCGCTTTTTTACTCACTGTAAATGTGTTTTACAAAACATTAAATTGTGAATGACTATATTTATTTTTAAGCAAGTATGACAGTAACTGTGGAAAACACAATTTAAAAGGTAACGTGAGTTCAGTTAAAACCCTTGTGCTATGTGCTCAGGAGGTACTGGTAGTGGTATGTGGTGTTTATCAAAGGCAGCCAAAAGCACGACAGCATTTTGTAGGAGGTGGAAGAAAAAAAGGTTTAAGCATGATGTCAGTCACCATATTGTTCCCTCACTGTGCCATTGTGCCTTTTTTAATTCTTCAGCTCTCTAATCTGCAGTATTTGCAAGTAAACAAGACTTCTGCACTGCGCCTCGAGTTTGCTAAGAGATGAAAATCAAACTTGTTACACCCGAGAAATAAAAGGTTGTATTTCACAAAGCTCATATTATTTTAATAAAGAAGTCAATTGTTACAATACTCCCACGATATTTAAAACAGACCTGCTGTCAAAATAAAAAATGCAAAACATTACCACGTTTTGCTTTGTAGATGCATTTTGATGCGCCATCAATGCTAACCTCTGTGACAAATACATTGAGATTCTGGTCACGGCTTCACAAATCTTTAGTTTGCATGTTTGATGTAATTGAATTCAAATCTGACAAAGCTGTAGGAGAGCAAACAGTAATACCGGATTACATGTAACATCGTTTCCTGTGAGTTCCCTGTGTGAAGGTAGGCAATCTGAATCCAGCGTAGGAATGGCGGACTCCGCCACTCACAGTGAAAAGTACTATATAGAAACGGAATAGTTATTACTGAAAGATGCTTTTCATGAATAGTATCTCAAACGGTTTGATTTCATGAACATCTTAAGGACTATAACTTTAGGTCCGCATGATTTCAGTTTATATTGGGCTTCATAATATCAATTTTGAAAGTGAATGCAATTTACTGACTCTTTACTGCACTATGTAAACACAACTGTGTGCACACAAGCTTGATAACATATGGACATTTTTTATATATTCTGTATAGGCTATAGTTAACATAATGTTTATATATAATGTAATTTTATCCCGTGATCTTCAAGTCCAAAAGTTTTTATTCATCTTAAAATTAACCGCTGCTGCTTTATCAACATAAACAATCGTCAGTGTTTTACGTAGCATGTTGATGCCAAGGCTGAGAACTTGGCATCAATATTAGGTGCTACAACTTTATTTTTATTAACTACATAATTTCATAATGGTAATTTCTATTTCTCAAACATTCACCTCCTCTTTATATCTTTATATCTTGGGAACCAGGTGAACTACTAGACATTAGCTTTCCTGTGTCTGGTCTAGTGAGACTGACTGTATGTCGGCTCATGCTGCAGATGTTCCGCATGGAAATATCCAATCACTTTTTTGTTTTTTTAAACCAATTCAGATTGCCAGGAAATAGAATCACCCTTCCATGCAGTCATTACTCCTCTCCTCCTCTCTTGATTACTGTCATTGTTATTTGTCTGTCATTTGAGCCAGTCTGCAATAACTGGCAGTCTGTCCCAGAAGGTAACATTTAGCATCAGTGTCAACCGTCAGCATCAAATGCAACAACGCTTCCACACAGAGCAGAAACAAAGGCGCAAAAAAGAAACCAAAAAATAATAACTTAACAGAAATACTAGAGGCAGCTGGGACAGATAAAGACAAAGGAAGAAGGGAATGTTGCATTTGACATGCTACACATTTGTCTTTGGTTTCATAGTGGGTGATTCTAACAAAAGGAAAATATCTGAGGCTCCTTTTTGCAACTAGATTTCCTTTTTTCACTTTCGTCAGGTTTTTCTCCACATGAAGAGGAAATTTTAACCAAATTTCCAGAAAATCTGCTAAACAAAATGTTATTTAATACCTTTCCCTTCACTACTGTTATGTTAATATTGAACCATTATTAAAACCAAGTCCATGATCTTTTCCCTTAGTTAGTTTCCCTTCTTTAGTTTGCAATAGAGCTGCAATGTTTAGATGAATAATTGATTAGTCAATTGACAGAAAAACAGCTTGAATCATGTTTCAGCCTCTCACATATGGAGATTTCCTGCTTTGTTTCTGTTTTATATCATATTAAATCTTATCGTTGAGTTTTGGACTGACAAAACAAGACATTTAAATACCTCACCTTGGTATTTAAGAAACTGGGATGGACATTGTTCACATTTTATAGGACAAAACAATTAATCTAGAAAAATAATCGTCTGAATAATCGATAATGACAAAAAACGTTAGTTGCAGCCTCAGTTTGCAACAAGGAAATATTGTAGAAAAACTGAAAAAGAGTTATATAGTTTCCTTACATGGATGAAATATCTGGGCAGCATTATGTTTCTCATAAAATGTATTTACTGTTGCCAATTTGTCGATATAATTTCTTGGAGACAGGGTTGAATTCTGCCAAATGTCTGAGCAGCTCTGCAGGTGGACATTATTTAAAGCTGCATGCTTCCAACCCTTGGTATAATATTTCACTCATGTTACAGGGCTCGTCTGCGTCCTTACATAAACTCCTGTCGTTTACCCTTCTGCAGCCCACTTAAAAGCTGCCATGTTGATACTGGGTTGTGTTTCGCTCCAAGCTCTCTCTGGCTCCTGTTCAAAAGTACATCTTAAACCCATCCAGGGTTGGCAGCTTTAGTCGACATGACTCATCCAAACTGTTTCATTGTTGTTACTGTACAGGGCAGCTTAGTTGTGTTCAAACATAAAAACGGCTTAAATCTGGAGGGCCTGAGAGTTTGGGAACAAATCACCTTGATGGAAACCCCTGAAATGACCTCATCTCAGTTGGCCGGC
Organism: Cottoperca gobio; assembly: GCF_900634415.1. Lineage (NCBI taxonomy): Eukaryota > Metazoa > Chordata > Actinopteri > Perciformes > Bovichtidae > Cottoperca > Cottoperca gobio. Next base: position 5,828,375 of record NC_041368.1, on the reverse strand, counting down.
TCATATCCAGATTGTCCCTCGTGGACTGATCTCAAAGCAGCAACTTGAAACACAAAGCAACAGCTGCACGGCTTTGAAGATAGATCATAAAGTCTTGGATGCACTTTAAGTCACTTTCATTTCCAAGTTTCTTCCACAGCAACGGATGCAATTTGAGGGGATAGGAACTCACAGCGAAGCAACAAAGTGGAAAATCAATAGCACTGCTGAGATCCTGTAAAGCTCTTCTGTCTAAACTATAGAGGCTGAGAGGCTTGAAACAAACTCAGAGGAGAGCTCTGTTGTTAATCAGAGAGTAGTTGCTGAAATATAAAATGAGGACTTACATAATGTTTGTCATCATCCTCATTGTAGGCAAGTTTGACCACACCGTAGGAGCCCTGCAATAAAGGACAAAGACATTCATTTTTAAAGTGGGGACACAATTTGTCATTGCAACACAATGAGAATCCAATGCTATACCCACGATTTGTGCCTCAGCTCCACATTTAAACAACAAAACCTGATTCCTAAAGCATCACTTCGAGAACAGACGGCAGCATCATTATTGAGAGTGTTTTGAAGGCAGCACAGTTTCCTATCAAAAACAAAATTTTTATCCTTTGGCAGCACAGAGTGGCTCCTCCCACACACACACACAGCCCCGGGATGCACGTGTTTACCATCATAATCCTTTTTTATCCCAGCATGATAAGTGCAAACAAGTAACAAAACTGCTTGGAAAGCTGATCAAATGCTCACAGAAATTAAATAAAGTTAGAGAGTTATATCACTTCTGATGTCTTCTTCAGCCAAATTTGCCAGCTGGCGGATGTTAAATGAATAGAAGAGCTTGTCTCGTGGACAGACAAAAATCCATTTGTGGGCTTTAGTCAACACACGCAATTCTTCCAAATGTAAGTTTTACAAATGTCACAAATCAGAAGCCTAACGCCTAACATTCACTATGTTTTCTAATATTGATGGTTGGTTTAATATCAAGGTTTGATTTCTGAAAGCAAAATTGAACCTTTGAACATGTAAATATCAATCTGACACTCGTTAATTTAGCCTTTAATATCTACCACTTTAATATCTAACAATACGGCTGCTGTTAATAGGCCCTTTGAATGCCATTTGCTAACCAAAAACCACCGTGTGCTTGGCCTGATTGTGTAAATGATGTGCAATTGACTCTTTTCAGATTGCCAGTTTTTCAATTTCAATCTCTGTTGCTGCCACAGTGAATTCCCCAAAGAGTTTATCTCAAAGCGTCACTTTTTGAAATGCAAAACTTCAGACTCTATTTGGTGTGCTGTCAGATTTAGAAATGCTGCAGCTCAGGGTCTTCTGTGAAGTTTGAAATGGTGCAGCGTACAACATTATTGCACATTATGAATATTGCCATTTTGCTTTTTGTTTCCTGCTCTTTGCAATATCCAATCTAGTGTTTTTGTCACACATTTCCACTTTGTCAGCCATGCTAGTGTATTGGCCGGTGTGTCCACCACTCAAAAGCCTAAGTACAGCCGTAGAGCTGCTGGCGTGGCTCTTAACTCTTAGTCTTGTTTGATAGTATATTAGCATATTTCCAGTAAAGGGAACTTTAGTCAACAATGCAGAATAATGTATGATAAAAGAGAAATGACATTACTGGACTGTTTTGAACAAGCTAATGTATACGTATGTATGGCTTAAGCCAACTATGGATGGTAAGGTGTTTTTTACCTGAATAGATCCAAACAGTAGTTTAAAAATTTTTATTATTACTATTTTATTTGGAAGATGTAAGAATCTGCTAGCATTAAAATAAAAACAACTCACAACGTTTAGTGTGCACATGCTGTGAACGTGAACTTTGTCACTTAACAGATACATTAAGCAAAGGGTCAATCTTCTGAAGGCTGCTGCTCCACATTGAACACACGGGAGAGAACTCACCTTTCCAATCTCACTCTTCAGCTTGTACTGGTTCAACTGGATGCAGTCCTGTGAGGGGGGAGAGGAAAAGGTTGGGATATAAGAAACTAAATCATCAACATAAACATGACAGACAGAAAGCTTTCATCATCTAAAGCGAAGAGACAGGAGAAAAATGTTCCTGCTGTGTGTGTGTGTATACGTGTTGAGTCATTTATTTCAGAGATGTAGGTAACGATGCAGTCTGTAGTTTCTGTTTACCGTCTGCAAATCCATTAGAGTGCTACTGCTTAAATGACTGATTTGCAGTTCCATAGCAACCACTGCTACAGCACATTCAGCCAGGGGGAACGGCAGAGAGCAGACCACAGCAGGACAGGGGGGGTGTGTGTGTGTGTGTGTGCTGAGGGGGGTGCACTCATGCGCACACACACACACACACACACACACACACACACACACACACACACACAAACACACACACACACACACACCCTAGTCAATAAGTGGAAAGTGAGCAGTGATATAAGTGTGCAAATTAGGGATGCACAATGTTTTTTTATTCAGCCAATGCCAATAAGATGATTGATCATTTCACATTTTTGTATTTTAAAAGAACTTCACAACCTGCACACCTGAGAGCAAGAAAGGCTAAGATATAGTAAGATTTATTATTCCATAGTGTTGACCTAACCAAATCTGAGTGACTTCACTATTGTTACCAACAAAACAAAGAACACTTCTGACTCTTTAAATGTACATTTTTTTCTAGTAAAGCACATAAAAAGTTTGTATTTCAAACTGCGACTGTGGTGTATTCTTCTAAATCTGTGAAACATCCACACCGGCGACGACGTGTTTGTGTCTCTAGTCAGCGTGCTGTGCTTCTTCATCTCTGTGTTGATCGGTGGATCACAAACTAACTTTAAAGGTGCATACCGCCACCTACTGTATGTAATGTTGGGGTTACTTTACAAATGTACAGTAATAGGTTACAGATATAAATAAAAACTTAATAATAAATAACTTAATTACCTCAAAGTAATGGAACACATTGTTTGATTACTTTTCTAACAAATGTTTTTAAGTTGGCAATAATGCTGAAATGTTCTATAAACATTAAGTTAAAGCAGGCAGTGTAAAGCTCACAGCACAAGACAGAATGAAGGTTATAATCTATGACGTTAAGCTTTTTAATGAAAACAATATATTCGGATGTAACGTCTGTGTAATCACCGACCTTTTGATTAGTAACTGTAATTTAATTACATATTGGTTCTCAGTAACTGTTACTGGTAATAATTACATTTAATTTGTCATTTAAAAACGTAACTCTGTTACATGTAACTAGTTACTTCCCAACACTGATGTATCAGAGTGTGTAGATGCTGCGCTTGTCGGGTCAATGAGAACAATTTTGCTTCGGATTATCGGCTGATAGTTTATCGATTATAATATACGTGTTTACAGGATCAGAGGAGGTAGGAGAACACAGAACGAATGGAAACACACCAACACAGTACTGCTTGGTGCAGGGCAGCACTTCACTCGCCACTAGGCAAGGTATTTTAGAAAATATGACATTGTATAGTTGGTTACATAATACTCTGCTTATGTAGCTCGTACTGAGCGTTGCTGTTGGTGCTGCGGGAGATGTGAGGATTGTTCATCGGAGGGTTATGCACCGTCGACGATAATGGTGTGAAGTACTGTGGGCAGGGATTATGACAAAGGGTGAGAGATAGAACAGACGACGGGGCTTTGATAGGTTAGGCGAGCAGGGAAACTTTTAGATAAGGATTGCTTTGAATGGTTGAAAAGAAATAAAGAGAATAAAAGAAAAATAGGGCGGCAAAGGATAAAGGGAAAGGCAAATGAGGAGAATCCAAAGAAAAGAGCAGTAGGAGGGATTGAGAGGACTTCCATTGGGTTCACAGTTTGCCAGCACATGCTCAGTGGGCGCTGCACTGCAGTTAATACTCTGTCAGGCCTGAAGGATAAAGAGGGCCATGCAGGAAGCCTTAAATACATCTGCCACACATGTACATGGATAAATGCGTCACTGGGTCACGATAAATCTTTAGAGGGCTCTTTCGATCACACTGTCACGTTAGAATACTGTTTCACATTACCAGCGCCGCCCCGCTGTCTTCCCTCAACATGCAACACGGCCACTTTTCCTCTCCCTGATCCTGTGTCATTCATTGTGTCTTATCTGTACCAAACTCTCCAACATCCCTCCATCTATTACCAAACAACTGATCAATATCATTGCATTACAAATACATCACTGCGGCGTTCAAAATCAATGGCCATGAATTTCATTCTTATGATTGATGAGCATGCCTGCCTCAGGATGTATGTGTAATAAAAAGGGTTGCGTTTGATATTATTTAAAGCCTGCAAGTGTAAAATCATTTCCTCAACCTGCCATTATGGATGATTTTTGATAGAACGGTATTATTTCTGTAGCAAAATGAGAGCATTGCAGAGAAGAAGGTTTATTATGTTTTCGGTTATATGTCCTTGGGTTTGGTACAAATGGAAGACTTAACTTATGGCACAAGGGAGGTGGATCAACTAAAAGAGGACAAATGACCGCCTCTCTTTACTTTTAGATTTCCTTAAAGATGAAATATTAAATGACTCAACTTCTGCTGTACTTAGCAAGATTCAAGATAAGCACATCATTTACTGTACCAATGTACTGTGACACTAACTCATCTTTGCTCAAGGGGCTGCCAAAGTAATCATTCTCAAATTGCTTCTGCTATTTTGAATATACAATTAGTCAGACGTAACAGATATATTGTACAAGACTGTGGGAACTTTTCAGAGGAAACTTCCAAACGAGACTTGAAGATCTTGAAGCTCTAACACTTACAGTTCACAGGTCTATCATTTTTTCCAATATCGTTATTTTTATGGTCATTTCTATTCACAGGCTTCGGATGATATCAGGCCATTAAATGGCTGTTATCAGTGCTTATCATTTGCTACACCTACGAGTAGGTTACGATTACGTTATCATCTAACGACATGATTGCTGTGGACATAATAATTATGACGGGAACAAAGGAGAAAGTTTGGTGATAAAGTCCACTATGGGTGGGTGGGAGTGGAGAAAAGTCACACAGGACTTTCACCAAAAAAAACTTATCTTAGTTATTTTAAGTGATGTAACATACTTAATTGACATTGCGTTACATAACAAACGTAGTCTGCGTATACTTATTTTAAATCAAAACACCTTGTTTTTCCTAACCCTATCCACGTAGTGGCGCCTAACTAAGTGAAACAAAAATGCGACTCTTTATTAATGTTGGAAATGCATCTTCAGGTGGATGCAGAGAATTATAGTCGTAGTTAAAACAACTAACAACGGCCATTTAATGGACTGACAACGTTCCAAACCGGTGTCTATTACTTAATCAGAAAAAGAGGAAAAGTATTTCATTTTAGTACATTTCGATTTAGCTCTCATTTCTTTGAATCATTTTCAGTTATTATTTCATAAAGTGGGTGCTGTAGATCCCCGTCATTAATGGTTATGAACGTAGCTTGACTTGTTATCCTGTTTTGACATGAATCCTTGCTCCCAAGTAGGAAGGCAAACATTTAACCCAGTATTTTTAGTTGGATTTTCTCTGGATTCTCTTAATCCTAATTTTGCCCACAAAACAGAGAAGTGGCGGGGGGGGGGGGGGGGAGAAAATCATACACATTATTATTTTATGTGTACAAAATAGAGTGAGAGAAAATAACAAATGCGATGAGAAAGTCAGGAGTGAGAACCCAAAGAAGAGTTTCCTTCAACACACAGAGAAAACAAAAGGAGCAAAACGCTTCTGTGCTTTAGTTAAACCATTATATAAGAGACACACGCAGTGTATCCTGATATAGCTTAGTACTTGACTTCCAAACAAGTCAGGGAAGACATTTTTCTGTCTATTATGGGGGTGGGGAGATAACAGAAACTGACACCAATTATGAAAACATGCATGTGCAAGTATTTTTCCCATTGTGGTCTCTCTCTCTCTCTCTCTCTCTCTCTCTCTCTCTCTCTCTCTCTCTCTCTCTCTCTCTCTCTCTCTCTCTCTCTCTCTCTCTCTCTCTCTCTCTCTCTCTCTCTCCTCTCTCTCTCTCTCTCTCTCTCTCTCCTCTCTCTCTCTCTACTCTCTCTCTCTCTCTCTCTCTCTCTCTCTCTCTCATTGTAGATTCAGTGAGAGCAAAACAAGTCCTTTTTATGGTTCAGTGCGAGTTCCTTTCATTTCAGTGCGTTTCACTTCATTTTCAGATTGGAAAGGACACAATGACAGGTCTGTGAGTCTGTGGCAGCACTCTGTTAAATTCAGAGGGGTTCCACAGCCTGGCAGATGTCATGAATATTTAATGCTCACTTCGAATTGGAAAAAGTCAGAGGAAAATGGAAATTCAGCAATCCCCGCAGCCACACCATACTCTTAGGTTTTGATGGGTTATCACAAAGCGATGCTTTCAGCTGCATGTATCTACAAGCATCTCCATAGGTAGTTTTAAATTAATAGCTCAACATTTTGGTTTATTCACCTTCTTGCTGAGAGTTAGAGGATCAATACCTCTCTCATGACTTTACACAAAATGTTACCGCCAGCAGCTGGTTAGCTTAGCTTAGCACAAAAGCTAGCCTGGTTCTGTCCAAAAGGTGACAAAATCCACTTATCAGAACCTCTTAAATTCACTAATTAACACATTATATTGTGTTCGTTTCTTCCATACATAAACCCAAATTTAAGAACGATACTTTGCTGTTTTGAAGGAGGTTGTGCGACTATTAGCGGGACTATTTCTTGGCCGGGCATCAATCTTTGTGGTATCAATCTTCGCAAAGAAAGCAAATTTCATAAAATGTCAAACAATTCCTTTAAGGTGCTACTTAACTGCTGAGTAACATAAAACTAACCACAAACAATATTTTCCTGAGTCTAAAAGGTTATGAAACAATGTAGGTAATACTTGTACAATCATCAGTGACAGTAATCAAGTAACTTCACTTAACAAGGGTCAAGTCACTTTGATCATAGTTGTTCAAATGTATGCTGATGATACACCACCAAAATGTATCCACATTGAATGCGTCAGACATTTCATTTGATTTATTTAAGGACAATGCACAGGACATTTTGATATGGTGTGTCTATCACTCACTAAAACTCTGGAAAGCAGGCGATGCAACAGGTGGTTTCAGAGGTTTAACAATGATATGTTAACAATATCGGAACTGCAACAGGCATGTGAAGTTTCCAGCATAACAGACAGCAAGACAACAAGAGATTACCTGGCAAATGATTAGCTGCTCCCCCCCCCCCCCCCAGCCCTCTCTTCTTTAATGGTGTATCCAGCAGCAAAATGCTGGTAAAAAGCATTTCATGTCTGTCTGATGAAACACTCAAAAGGTGCTCTTGTCAAAAGCAACATATGAAGAAAATGCTCTCACATGTTCAACCATCTGCTCACAGAGCATGGAGGATTATATAGACTGCACATCAGTGACAGAAGCTGGGATAATGATGCACTAACATAAATCACCTAATACAGAGGCATTACTCCATGGTGGGTGGTAATGGGAGACTAGTGCGCTCACCTTCCCTCTCCCTGTCATGTTGTCCACTGACCTTCTGCTCCACTTTCTTTGGCGATAATGCAGAGATATTGAGCTACACGGAGCACATATCTAGCTATGACAACTGCTCTCATAAACACAACGGAGCTGCTTTCTCTTGGTTTGTCTTTCAGTCACCGTTATGGTACCACCTGTCACACCCAACTGCAGAAATGAATGTCCGCAAATGTCCAAACCAGAGGACTGCAGATGACGGCCATTTCAGAGAGTATAGGTGTATACGTTCAGTGTTTCTTAAATGGGGGTAAGGCGTACCCCTAGAGGAATCATGTCCATGATTACGTTTGTTCACTGTGACCAGGAAGCCAGTTTCGATATTAAATGAGACAGTCATGGTTGAAATGTAGCAGCAACAAAGCTAAAGACACAAAAAGCAAACCCAGAGCCAACAAAATACTGTAAGTATCAGGAAGAATATGTTTTAATGGGATTCACCTCAACGTGCTGCAACCCAGTGCAGTGTTGGGAAGTAACTTCACTACATTGTGCAGTAGCTTGCTGGTAGTTTAATTTTTGCAAAGTTATTCAAATAGTTAAATTACTTTTTGTTGTTGCCATTTTTTGTGCAGTTAACTTCTGAAACTACAAACAACTTTGGGCAGGAAAGACATTTTTATTGTTTTTATTTTACCAATGCTCTTCTCTGCTGTAATTGAACCTCTTTGATTCTGTTCTGACAAGTTCAAATATATTGTTTATATTGTGACCAGTGTTCAAACTGTTCATACTGTCTAAAAAGGTGCAAGACTGTTTTAGTTGTTAAGATTGTACTTCTATTGAAAAGTCAGCCCTTTTATTTTTAGACCTGTGCTCGAGTTGGTCAAACACTCTAAAAAAGTGAAGTTAAATAATCTTTAGTGGGGTATTTTATTTGTTTGGTATATGTATGACCTGCTTTTTCTAAGTAGTTTTAGCTAACTAAACTACATCTACAAAGTAGCTTAACCAACACTGCCAACACATTTTGCTTTTTTAAATGAGCAAACAGTTGCATGAAGCCAGTGCACCTCCAACAACATCTCAGCACAAAACATCACCGTCATGGAAAACATTGGTTTGCCATAAATTTAATGATGGATTCTAAACGAAATGTAGCATTCAAGTCTTTTTTAATGTCAAGGTTGTTGTTCGGTAGGTTTTCTACACTTCACTTCCCGAGGTCTCGTCTTTGAACAGTGCGTCGAGTGTCTGCCTTGATGTCTTCTATTTATCTAACGTAATGATGATGCTGTAAATGAAAAAACCTGTGATTTATTGTGCAGTTGAAGACCTTTTTGATGATTATCTAATGATTATTAATAATTAAGAATAAAAATAGTTTCCTCACTTGAGCATCTGATATGGACACACGTTTAGACTCCACGGTGGGCCTGCGAGCCACGCGAGGGGATATGTGCGTGTATCCTCCTCCTGAAGACATGTAGGTGCCTCTCTCCTGCAGCGACAACTTCCTCCCAGTCAGATGAGGTCGCAGTGCGTGGGTCCTCTTGGCCTGAGCCCCGTCCTGCTGAGCACTGCCATTCCTCACGCCGTTGGTAGTAGAGCCGTCAGAGTCTTTTGTCGTCATGGCGGCCATGATGTCTGTGAGACTGCTGGTCTGTTTGTCAGAGTCGGGGTCCAGCCTCTCACAGCCAGGGTCACTGCTCATAGCCATGGTGGGCAGGCGGGGGGGTGGGAGCGGCGCAGGAGCAGGTGGCGGAGAGAGCACTGGGGAACACCAGCATCAACGTGACCTGGACCAGCCTCCGGTCGCAGCGTTCAGCGTCCCACCAGAGCTGGAAAGACAGAAAGAGAGGCTGTGAGAGAGTTGATCTACAATATATCCACATTTGGAGAAAGAAACATTTATCTTCCAGATTTTAAAAGCTTGTTAAATAAACTGGACTGGATTGACAGGTGTAGCACGGTTCTCTTTCTCACAAAATTACAAAAATAGAGCCATGCCAACGTCAGCATGCTAACATGCTCACAAGGACAATGTTAACATGCGAACGTCCAGCAGCTACAACCTTTTATTTGCATGGTCCGAGCAAGGGCGGCGAAGGGGGCATTTTGTGGTACTTAGGGCTGTGTTACAGTTAAGGGAGTCCATTTTAATTGTTTAAGCTCAATAACATCCGCCTTAAGTGGCTCATAATATCCACATTACACAAATCGGTTTTCTTTTACGGAATTGAGTCTAAAAGCCGCTCATCCCTCACAAAATATTTTCACTTTATAATATTGTATAGATTTATATGGTAAACCTTCCATTACTACCACATATGTTGGGCTGGCCACATCTTACAGTGAGAACACCTGTGAGACTGAAGTTTAATCAACCAAAATGCAATCCCTCTCTGTGTGGGTGGTCTGGTGGGTCGAGTTACTTACAGTCGACATGCACTCAGAAATTTAAATAAATGTCCCCCTGATAAGACCCAACCCAAATGCTGAAGAGCTAATTATGCTTCATGCTTTTGCCCATGGCTTCCCGCATTGCTCAGGAAATGCTTGTGGGTTGACTGATGCATAAATAAATGCACACATGAAAACAGCTGAAGGTATTGTGTGACCACCGTATGTGCGTATATACCCAGACATTTAAGCAGGATTTGTTCATTGAGCTTTTTCTCTTTCATCTTTAATGAAAATCAAGTCAGTGGTAGATTGCCACAGACAGGGAAAATCAAAGCTCGTTGCAGGTTTTGTTCTGCAGATGGAAGAACACAGATATGTAAAGTGAGCCTATGCCCAGCCATCCAAGGAAAAGAGGTGGTCAGTAAATGGGCCATGTTATGCTATTCCTGAAGTGTGTCAGGATATTCAAAAATATCACAGTGTTCCATTTTGTCCAGGTGGGTCACGCTCATTCATCCATCTGCACAGCCGTGGCTCAATACCCACTGTATCACAGTTTGTGCCGTGTTAGCATGGCTCAAAGTCCGTCTGTTGATGGTTCACCACTTTGGTCCAGAACGGAATATCTTAACAAGTACTAGATAGATTGCAATCAAACTTTTTACAGACATTAAAGTTTCAAAGATCTCTGTTTCGTTCTCTTTGACAGTACCTATGGCGATAAGCAGTAATTGCAGGTATGTTTTTGGATCTTATTGTTACTTGTTTTTTTAACTTTCATCGTCTGTAGTCATCATTCTTTACATTGTTTCTTCAACCACAGTAACGCTTCTGCAACGCTAGCAAAGACTGGAAAAAGCAGAACGGCACTTCCTACACAAGTGAGTTGAAGAGCTAGTGTGTTGCGTTATCTCCGCCTTGGCTCTGTGGCGGACCAACTAACTGCGCCGCTCGGGATTTTTCCCGTGGATGTCGCCACAGACACCCAGTTTGTTAAACTGCAAATGCAAGGGTTGGGCCTTCGGCTAAATTCCCAATGCGTTTCCACATTCAGCGATATATAGCGACTTAACAGACATTTATTTAAATCAAACAATCTACAAGATTATTACTTAAAAGGTCTCCCAGAGGATGAATCCTAATGAGCAATCCACTGACTTTTCTTCAAGCGACATCAGGAGGGTCACATTTGGGGTTTTAAGTTAAATGTCTCAACAACTATTGTATGGATTGCCATGACATGTTGTACAGGCATTCATGGTCCCCCCAGGTACATGATCCCTTAGTGACCCCTTAACTTTTCATCTTATCTCATTATCCGTGAGGTGATAGCTTTAATTTGTTCAATACGTTGTTAAGTACCTGCAAAACTAATGCCATTCCCATCAACCTAGGCTGTACTTTGTGTTTTGTACAAATGTTAGCATGCTAACAAGCTGGACATGAACATGGAAAATATAATACCTGCTGAACATCAGCATGTTAGCATTTGCATTACTTAACACAGCTGAGGCTGATGAAAACCTGATGATGGTGCTAAATGAAAAACCAAGGGATCAGCAAAGTTTTTACAATTCATCCTGAGGGGAAAATTAATAGTAGAAGTAGTAGTAGTACAATTTTGGGTGCAGGTTTGCAGTGGACTGGCACTTATATTAATTAACACAGAGAAGTTATCAGATATAACAAATGTCATAAAAACTGAACTTCATCAGAGAGTAGGGTGATTTGCAGGCTTTAAAATGGAGCACACACATTTCACCTGTAATATAACTATTAATACTAAGATAATGATCAAATCCATAACTGTTCCATTTCAAAGATCTCCATGAATTCACTATTCATACAAGTATAATGGCATGTCTCTCTCTCTCACACACACACACACACACACATTCAAACACATTCATTTCGACCACAAAGTGGCGGTGCAGTGGGCTGTATAAGGCATGGATGTTAAATGTGCTTAATGATTCATTACCTAGTGACACAATCAAGCAGTTTACTTGCCATTCCTTAACTTACTTTAACTACACCATCTGTGGGATTCAACGAGCGAGAAGCCTATCAAGTCCAATCAGACAAATTAATTCAAGTAAGGCTATATGCGCACACACGCACACGCACGCGCACAAATTGCAGCAGCAGGAAAAAACCTTTTATCGGTCAGCAGCGAGGGGGATGTATTGTTCGACTCCTGACTCATTTGAGCAAAAACAAAAAGGAACTGTCATATTTGGTCATTCTTATCACAACTAGTTATCCGTCTCTTGAAATGATTTGCCCGCTGCATGTGTGAGCAATGTCCTGGTAGGAGTGGGAGGCGGAGGAGCATCAGTGGTCTGGTTATTTATTTCAGTATTTATTTGTTTACAGAAGCAGGTAACCACACATTTTCATTATGGAGGCCAATTTTTAATTAGGTTCAATATTTTTCACCGCATCCCATCCATGTTGTCAAATGGTTGAGATGAAAATAAACCCATTTTCCCTCTCTATGCTACCGTTTAATATCTTTCTATAAAAGCGGCAACAACATTATTTATGGTTGTTGCACATTTGTTGAATTTGAAGATCCACTCGTTTCTTTTGGATATATTTGTGTAGCTGAGAACGAGGAGGAAAAGTGATTTCATTTCAACCTTGATATCCATCACAAGGAAATTCACACACACCAAGATCATTCATATCATTTTTCCAGTTTAAAGGCAGACTACCATCTACCAGAAACGTCCAATACTCATCCAATACTCATCCTTTGAAGCTTTAGTTATAATCACATCTTCATTTGTGTCACTACGCTTACTGTTCAAATAAATCACTTCTGAGTGGTAGAATGTCTGATCTGCACGAACAAGCTGCCATCAAAGAGGAACACAGACAGATAATTCTGATATTTTACAGACACATTTTAACAAATTAAGCAACTTCTTAAGTGTATTACCACTAAAATCATTGTAATACTTAATGTGCTGGTGATTTTATGTAGGGTGCACAAACATAAAATGAAAAGATGATCAGAGCAGACAGGCCGCCGCTCAGTGAACCCTGTTATCTGATGGCCAGCGGGCTTGAAAGCTGCGAGCGGTGGGTCAGTATGTAGGGCTGACTATATGGCACTGCGTTTTCTCGTGCTGCAGTGCCATATAAATAAATAAATCATTTGGAACTTCTTAGTATTCTGCTTTTAATGGAAGATTAATTAAGAAGATGGAGGCTTCCTCTCAACAAAATACGGTGCAGCACCAGCAAATCAATATTTTAAGCTCATGATCGTGTAGCATATTTCTTTAATTGGGTAAACAAACTGAGGAAAAAGAAAATGGACTGATTAAAACAGAGTGAACCTTGAATATGACATATGAATATGAAGTGTTTTCAGTAGCTGTCACATTTCAACTAGTTTGGATGGAGAAGCTTCGGCAGAGCCAATTACAGTAAGAGGAGAGTGTGGGCTGCAGAGTGTGAACAAATGATTTAATTTGGCTCCATTAGTGAACCACTTTCACCCTTAACCTTGCTTTTATTTGTCTCCGTCATCATGATGTTGTGAACACACAGCAAACAGAGACATATTTTGCCAAAATCAAAATGAAATCCTTTATTTGCTGGCAAGCAAGGCAGAGAACCTGAAACCTAATGCACCCAAAGAAAATAGTTGATCAACTTGTTGTTCATTTATAATTGTACCTGCATATTTTCTTTACCACCTCAAGGGTCCTTGACAAAATACACAAAGCAGGCACAGCATCAGTACACTGTACTGTACATTCAACAGAGAGCTGAAAGCCTCCTCGTGTAGCCAATAGATGCATCTGACCTTGCAGACCTGCAGTGATTTATCTTCTGAAGAATACAGTGCTTATCTACATAACTGCAGTATAGAGAAGTGTTGAGAGAAGAGGGCATGGCTGTATGTGGAAAGCATACGTTTGCTGCGCTTCTTCTTCCTTTGGCAGGAGGCAGCAGTACATTTCTTTCTTCTCGTACCAACTTATCAGCTTTGAGATTTAATAGTTTAAGTGAGGTGCATTTCCTTGCTCGACAGGATGAAAAGGGCAATCAAGGCGATTGATCTCTGATTACGACAACGACTGTTGAAAAACACATAAAACACACATTGAAAGGTGTAATATGTAATTTTGTCATGTTTTCTATGATGTTCTGTGTGAGACCAGAGGCGTGTGCTGATATGATGGTATTAACAAACTGGAACAGACGAGGGGCATCGTCCACGTCTGAAAAGTGAATGTGGAAGTGCCTTAAACCTGCATTCTTTCTTATATCCAGCAGGGGCGACTCCTCTGGTTGCAAAAAGAAGTCCGATTGTATAGAAGTCTAATAACCCTGCCTCTCGGTAAACATTTTCCTAATGAGATTACGGTCTCAATCGCTAGTTTCAATACAGCAGGATGTTCATTTTGTAAATTATGGTCACATTTAGAGTGAAATTACGATAAAGCAGGGTGTGCTTGGGGACATGACTACCTTGTCATTGCAAGAACAAATGTCAGGAATAATTGTGTGTCTAAAGGGTACTGTTATCAAATTAACTTCAGTTGCATTATGACATCTACATAATAGACCATTTAAGCAAATTAGCAGGAGCGACGGGTAATGTAGAAGGATAAGCCTTCCCTACATTAGTTGTCCCTATAGACTATCGGTAAATTACAATAACAATTTACTGATGATAAAACATCTCATCAGCAAGCTTCTCCTACTGGTAGCAGATTGTTAGATCCAGAAACCTGTAACAAAATAAGGCTGCGGTTTCATAATCAAAAGAATACATTTATTATTAAGAGCACTCGGTCTAAATTCACGTAATTTATTGTGCTTGCGTTGTTTTATTAAAGTTAAACATTTAGTGCATTTCAATTATGTAATGTTAGCATATTAGCACCCGGATCATTGAATCTTGATTTTCTGCAGCATAGTAAGCTATGTGTTATAGTGTGTTGCGTCAAAATACATTAGCACCTGCTGTAAACAATCCAGTCCACCGTTTTATCTCAATGTGATCTTTTTAAGTCAATTGCGAAATAACAAGGATGCAGTGCTCCCCATCCAGTATTCACAGTCTTGGCCGGGTTGAAATCACGATATAGTAAACATTTTTAGAGAGCATCTTATTTATTTATATTTATTTTACTGCATGGTTTTACAGCCAAAAGGCACCATTATCACTGGCTATTATTCTTTTTTAAATACAAGCTACAATCAGCCCAAACCAACACACAAGTATTCTTTTAAAATATTAAATCAGAGCTCTAAAGATTTGTTTTTCTTCCTGCTGCTCCAGTCACTAGGCCCACAGATTGATCAGGCCCTCTCTCCCGTCGCCTTCCCCTGTCACGTCACATCACATCTACCTCAAACAAAGGCTAGGTCACATTAACTGCAGAGGAAAATAATGCAGGAGTGGGGTGGGAAGCCTAGCAGGAACTGGCTGTTCCTGATGGAGGATAGAGAAAGCCGAGGGAACAGCTTGGATTTGCATGGCTTTTGTGCACACCTGCACATTCAAAACAACCACACACTCCACTTTATCTTTTGAAAAAGGATTAAGGGAGACATTTCCACACGCACACACACTACATGCCACACACACACTACATGCCTCACACACACACACTACATGCCACACACACACACTACATGCCACACACACAAACACACACACACACACACACACACACACACACACTACATGCCACACACACACACACACACAGCGATTCCCCATCTTCCTCCTGTTGCTGAAGCAAACAGTGATTACGCCTCATCATCTTTGACTGAGTGAGCCTCATTCACATGAAGCAGAGTGTTCAGCATCTTAAGGGCTTCTGGAAATAGTGAGAGGGACTTGTTCTCAGTTATCAACTGTGTTCAAGGGAAACTCTCAGCACTATGAAATGCGGAAGAATATATTTATAATGTCAAAAAAGAAACTTATTCTTGGAGGCAACAACAAATGCAGAGCGACACGTCAGTATGTATTGAGTGCTGCTCACTGCATCATACCAGCAGCTGCAGAGAGCAGACTCCAGCCCTCAGAGCACAATAGTGATCCACTCACTAATAAATACACGTCCACCCGAAAGTGCCACATGACACGCAAAATTAGTCTTAGTCTTTCAACAAAGTGAAAAGTAAAGTTTCATCTGACTTGTTTTTTAGAACTAGTAAACAACAGATTGGAAATAAGTAAAGTATTTGAATGTTTTAATAAAAATAAGCTCAGAATTGTGTGTGTGTAAGAGCATCAGTTGTTTGTTTACCTTCAAGACCTCTATCGGCCGTAGTAACAGGACTGCTGGCCATCTTGAGTAAAGCAGGAAACAGTGTGATGTTATTACAGAGCTACCACAAAACATGGGACTTTGACACCGAGACTGTTTGCTTCCTGTTTTCTACAGACAGTCCATGTTGGTTTCTTTTTCCAGATGTAGATTGTGGCTCTATATCATTGGCCGCATACATCACGTGGCAATCTCCTTCACATGCGCTATCTATTTAGCAAGGACACATTCGCTGCATCCTGTGGTAGCACCGCCGAAGATGATTGTGTTTGGTTTAAAGAAAGACAAAAGGCGTCCCAGTAGCTCACCCGGTAGGACAGGCGACCCATATATAAAGGCTGAGTCCTTGCCACAGCGGCCACTGGTTCGAGTCTGACCTGTGGCCATTTGCTGCATGTCGTTCCCCTTCTCTCTCTCCCCCTTTCACAATCTGCACTTCCCACTATCATAAAGGCATGAAAAGCCCAAAAATAAAACTTTAAAGAAAGACAAACAAGCCAGAAGGTTTTCTCCTATAGTAGAGTGATAAAGGGTGCAGCCAGACCTTTCTCCAGCAGTGACACAGCGCTGTGGAGGAAGAGCCGGCTATGTGAAACTAGTTTGTTTTAGCCTTGACCACGGTTGTCCCTAACGTTTACACTTGGCTTTAAAATTGGTCTTAAGTGATCGGAACACAAGTGTTCAGCGCTAAATACAAGCAAATTGAAAAAACAAGACGCGTTGTGATCTGATCACTTAAACCATGTATATAAATATGTTTAAATATATATTTATATGTATATATACACATGCATGTTTTTTCAATAAATCACATTTGTAGTTATTTTAATGACATTAAATTCCACCATAGGACTACGGTATATAGCTATATCATGTCTTGATTGCATTAAGGGGAAAGAAGGTCAGCACACAAGAACACAATGGGCATGTATGACAATCAACAACCACTGCTCCAGTTTAAGTGGAACAGTAAATACCCAAAGCAAACACAGCCAAGGTCCTGCCTCACACAAAGATTATTCATATTGCTGCTGATAAACAATTAAAACTGACAGCACAGGAAGTTAATCTCTGTCAACAAAACCACCTCCACAAAATCTAGCTTTTAACACATATAAACAAAACACCATAATTACAGTCCTTTCCTGTGCAAAACACTTTCCGGTGTGTTCACCTGTCACAGACTAATCCCTGGAACTCTTTAACTCAATCCACAGGATTAACAAGCCACTGTACAAAACATAACTCGCTGTATCTGTAAACCTGTTAAACCCATTCTTGTATAGCCAATCAATGTGATATGATTGCAAAAACAGGTTCCCCGGGCTAGGCACTGAACACAGGGTCCATGAGCTGTGATCAATCTGGACAAAAATACACTCTGGGACAGTCCAAACCAAATCTAGGGCCAGCCTCTATGGGGATGGGTGCCTCTGGCAATAATAAACCCAGGATTACAGAGGATATAGGATATAGTAGTGCAAACTGGCAAGTTGGATGAGCCAATTATTTCTCCTCTACTCACACATGAACAATGAGTCTGCAGATGTTCCTAGAATCCTAGAAATGTCAAGGAGCCCTCTAACAAGAACAGACCGGCCCATGAGCACCACCCCCCTCCAGACAACAGACACATGAAAACAGATCTACAGATTTGTGGTGGAGAGGACTCTCTATATTTTAAGGTGGGGCGGGCCATTGGTGGTGGCTCCACCCTCTGTTCTTTTGGCACAGCTCAGACGGTCTAATAGCTGGACCTGCAACTAGTTAATCCTCTATTTTTAGAAGGAGTTAGTAGCAATGGGCTGAATGAGAAAGTGATAGCATTAGAGGCTGAAAGAGTTAATATGGAAGAGAAACACAGTGCAGCCCATCTTCCATTGACCCTCAAAATTCCCCTTCAAAGCTTTCAATATCACAAAGCTGGAAATCTGTGATGATGTGAACCTGCGGCGGACTAATCTGTTGCTGCTGAAAATGAGAAGCCATCCATCTTTTCCATTGGGAATGATACTCAGTGCCCTCTAAATCCCTGAGAGAGGCAGAATATCCCAGTGATCTCTATCCCATATCATGGCTGTAGGAAACCTGCTGCAGCTTACTCTCGTTGTCCAGCAAACTAATTCAGCTTTCATTCTTCATTGCAGATTCAATAAAAATGCATACTTTGTAAGCAAGAGCTGAACCTAATTCATAAACACACATGGTACATTTCTTTAATCTGGAGCTTTAGGGAGATAAGATCCACATAGTTCTGTGAGACTGTACTTCGACACACTCAGCGTGCCAACATGATCACAATGACAATGTTAACATGCTCACACATTCAGCAGGTATAGTGTTTACCATGCTCCCCATCTTAGTTTAGCGTGTTAGCATGCTAACGTTTGTTAACAAGCACTAAACACTAAGGCTGATGGGAATGGCATTAGCAGAATTGACAACTCTCACACTTTTGGTGTGAGACAACTGCTTTCAGACTCCGTCTCACGCTCTCATGCCACTCAAACAAATCTGTGTTTTCAGAGCGTTGGGCCTTCGGTCTAATGGGCCATTTTTCGGACTATTGGGGTTTCTGAACAATGTGCCTTTGGAAACAATGGCATGGCACCGTTATTTTTGACACAATAATGCCGCTATATTAAAAGTCAAGGGATCACCAGAGTTATTGTAATTCATCCTGAGGGGGACATCAATGTGTGTGTCAAATGGCAATCCAACAAATGGTCAAGATATAGTCAAGATGTTTAACTTAAAAGCCAAAAATGTCAACATCATGGCAGCACTACAGGAAAAGTCAAAGGATAAACAATTCATCCTATGGAGATCCTGAGTGTCTGTACCATATGTCATGGTAAACCATCCAATAGTTGTCGAGATACTTTACTGAAAACCACAAATGTCACCAAAGTCATGAGGGTATATCCTCTGGGTACCATACATGTCTGCGCAGAATTGCATGGCAATCCATCCAATAGTGGTTGAAATATTTCAGTCTGGACTAAAGTGGTGGACTTACTGACTGATAGATCCAGAGATCCACGCCGCTAGCATGGCTAAAAATACAAACCAAAACATTTTGATAGTAATCCAAGTATTCTGTCTGAAAGCTATAGCTGAAACTAATACACTGTCAATGGTGGTGCAGGCTCCCCTTGTTGTGCTTTATAGATTACATGGGCAACAATATTTTCCACTAAACTTCAAAATTATACATAAAGTGTCTCCAGTATGTACGGTCTGACATTTGTTGTTTTGTTTTATACCTTTGCTTACCCACACACACTGTCAGGATGATCTACAGTGACACACTCAGTGAACCCAGATGTCCTTCTCACACAGCACAAAGCCACAGGTGCTTTAACCTCAGTGTGTCTTTATACGTGTGTGTGGTCTAACGAGTGTGACCTGACTGTGTCGTGCAGGTGCAGATTATAGTATTGTGTCAAATAAAATGGCAACATGACTAACAAAATTATGTTCTTGCCCTCTGACTGTGGAAGATTATCCAACACATAATTACGCTCGCTGTGTTACCTGCCATGTATTTTACGTGAGCAAAGACTGGACTCATTTCCTCTTCCCCTTTATGTTAGTTACATGTAAGAGTCACTATTTATGTGTCGGCTGAAGTGTGAGCTCCTTCCGGAACTATATTTCAGAGAATCATCATTGCAAAAGAGGATGAACAGCACTTCCCCCTGGCTTATCTGTTCACAGATGGAGCTAATGTTTAGCCCAGAAGCCCTTTGGTGACTCATCCTAAGCATGTTTACTGCCTTAAGACACAGAGGTTCATTATTTACATAATTAAAGATAATTTGATTAAATATCCTCATCTACATATCTTAGGAGTTGTGACACTTGTAATGTTTACAAGTCAAAGTCAAATCAAAGACCAAGGTCATGATAATTATATCATCTTAGTTCTGGAGCTGTAAGATTTAGCCGTTTATTCCATTAGTGACAGTCAGAAAAAGACTCTACAACTATTTAGATAATTTATTTATTTCACATCGGTAACTTCACTAATTAATGATTTGTTTTCAAGCTAAAATGATGTTTTGTTCAGCACCTCAAATATTAGATTTTCTACTTTCTCTGTTGTATATGATTAGAAACTGAATATATAACAGAACAAGATATGTAATTTAGAGGATTTAGGATGGATGTTTTTGACAGTTATCTGTTATTTTGTAGACTACAAATTGTAAATGTCCCCACTGTGGGACTCATGGAATGAAAATAATCTACAAATCACTCTATAAAAAAGGAAAATAATCTTTAATTGAAACTATGAAATTATTATTGAGCTCTTACAAAGACTGCAGAGACCAAAAACGTCAATCAGTGGAGATGATTTTTATTTTATTTTTTCACTTTTATTACTGCCGCCAAGGAGGTCATGTTTTCATGTCTGTTTGTTGGTTACTTTGTCAGCAGGATTACAGTAAAACTACTGGCCCAATTTTCATTTAAAACCGTGGGCCGAGGACGAACCCATTCAATTTTGGAGTGGATCTGAATCATGGAGCAGATACACGCATTCTTATTCACTTATGGAAACGGCCTCGGTGGAGCGGATCTCACTAGATATAGTTTTTATGATATCATGAAATCATGTTACAATAACAAATAGTGACACTGGGACTATAGTGACTAAAGTCAGCATGATGTCAGAGCATTCTCCTAAAATTACTGAACTGTTATTTTGTCCTCTCCAGACGACCAGTGGGGACTTAAAGCAACTACAATAAAGCAACCTTTAAAAATGACTTGTAGTTGATGGTAGTACACAACACCCAATTTCTCCATTTTACAAAGCTGGATTTTTCTTTTACTGACAACAATTGCCGACTAATGTTTGCAGCTTTTTACTTCGTCCTCTTCTCATGTGCCAGTTATGTTTTTAGGAGCCGGATTCATTCTTGAGAAATTATTAAAATTTCAGCCCTGAGCAGTGAGCCCCTTTCTCCCCTCATCAATAATTTTAGGGACAGCATTGAAGAGTCTTTCATTCACCAGCCTGGTGCAAGCTACAAAGAGAAATTTAGATGCAGAAGCCAGGAAAGGTGAGAGGTTGGTCGATTCTCCAGAACTGGCTTGGATATGAGGAACGCTTTGCTTACTAAAATAGGTTTCTTTCTCAAAAAGGAGAGTGCTGGTGTCAGCTGGCCCAGGGTCAGATTCTGCTTCTCACTCCTCCAGGATTGCATGAGGAAGACAACCAGATCTGCTCTTTCGTGCAATTCCGTCGTCCACACAGAGGAATAGTTATACCGGCCTATTTCAAGGAGAGCGGAGCAGAAATAGTATATAGAGACAGTGAAGAGGCGAGTACTGTCAGCAGAGATCTGAGTGGAGGATTAAGCTCCTTCTCTTTAGCTGGCAGAACTAACTGCAATCACAAACCTGCCTTTGGAGCCTCCAGAGCCGATACCTCCCCCAGCAATTCCTGTCACTGCGAAGAACTAGTAGACAATCTGCCAGAGCCTCCGCCCCCACCACCACTGCACCAATAATTAATAAAAGGAAAAAGCTTTTTTAAAATGTATTAATTAGTTATTTTTATGTTGTCACGGCGCAGGAAGTACTGGAGAAACAGATATAAAAATTCAAATAAACGCTAAGCCTTGCCAGCTGCTTACAGGCCTCAAAATATATCGAGTTCCATCGATTGCCGACGCCAAAGAAAGGATGTGGGCTTGGCTGAGTGCTGCTAGCTTGGTCCAGCATCCTCTTACACGTCACCAACCATGCACTGATTGTTCACAGCTCGGCATTGGTTACAGTTCATTTATAAACATACTGTAAACATGCAGACAGAAACTAAACCCAAATACTTCAGGGATGAGAGCTACAATTTCCCTGTCCACCCCCGTCTCAACCAGGCCTGAAACTAACGCTCTATAAATCTTACAATTACTTTGTAGACGAATCAATTAATCGTTTGGTCTATAAAATGTCAGAAAATAGTGAGAAACAAGGTGCGTCCAAGGCGACGTCTTTAAATATCTTGTTTTGTCAGTCCAAAACCTAAAGATATTGACTTCACGGCAGGAAATATCCAGATTTGAGAGGCTGAAAACAGCATTTTGCTTGAAAAATGTGTTTAACAATTAATCAATTTTTCAAAATAGTTGGCAATTATTTTTCTGTCAATGGACTTATCAGTTAGTCGACTAATCGTTGCAGTTCTCAGCAAAATATTCACTACATTTGCAGAATCCCAATTGCCCAAACCTGCGGAGGTTGAATTGAGGATTTTGCACTTTCTGGGATTTTACAGTGTAAGGGCCAGATGTGCAAACATCATGTACACATAGAAACCATGCTACACCATTTCCCTCATATAAAATCATACCATTTTCCTCATAGTCATTTAAGTTAGCATGCACACATACAGCTGAGGCTGATAGCGATGTCATACATTTTGCGCAAGTACTTGACATTGAGATGTTGACCTGATGATGGCGCTAAATGAGAAGTTAAGGGATCACCAAAGTTATTTCAGTTCATCCTGAGGGGAGCATGAATTTATAAACTAAATGTCATGGCGACTCGTCCGACAGCTGTCGAGATTTTTCACTCCAAAACCATAAATGTGATCCATCGCTTGGTGCTAGAAGGTATCTCCAAAGTCATTAGGATTCATCTTCTGGGGACAATGAATGTTGTTAATCAATTTCAGTCTTGACCAAAGTGAAGGACCGACACGCATAGTGTTCCCTCGACCCCCGCTGCTAGAATGACTTAAAATGACTTGTAACCACGACAAAATAAATCAATATTACACAACGCAATACAGAGGAGCCGGCACATACAACTTAATATACTGTCCTTCCTGATACTAGCTGTACCATTTATTGTTTCTCTAATGTTAACACCTTCAGCTGCATGGACACGGAACAAATACACATCTTTTTTTATATAGCATGTGTTCCGCACACCCCCTGTTGTGTGTCATTGTACAAAAACTATCCACACAATTAAGTCCATCCTTGAATAAGATGTAACCAAAGAAATGAACGTCTGTTAATGCATATCTCATTACTACTGTATGTGACCGATAGCTGCCACATGTGGACGGGGGGGTAAACTACAACAGCCTCTGTGAGTGTGTGGGCATTCAAAATATACAGAAAAGTGTTTTCTATTTATAACCATTTATTATTTGAGCTAAAATTAATATATTTCTGTACATTGATATAACCTCCCGGAGGAAATGATATAGAGCAGATGGTTACAGGACTTTGGCCGTTTCTACCGTAAACCCAGTGCGACAAGTGGCCACAGAGGAAACGCTGGTGTCAGGGTCTGTGGAGTCTGTGGACAGCACACAGACAAGCCTCTCTCGAGGACAGACACAAACAGCCATCAATTATTTCGGTTAGCTCATCGGCCATATGGAAATAACAGCAGGGCTCTGTGCAAACACAAACACGGACGGATGGACACACACACACACACACACACACACACACACACAAAACATTTTACATTTTAAGAAACATGAAAATAAATAAAAAACTATCATAATATCATATAATCTTATTTATATTGTTTTATGTTTTAGAGTAACTGTAATGATTGGATTATTAAATCTGTGGGTCCATTGATCCCAATGAAGCCTATAAAATCCCTTGGAGGATGATATTGTGTGTGTTCAGCTTCTGAATGGCTTCCATACTGTACTGCCCTTTATGATTGTGCTTTTGAATGTTCATGTAACGCCAGTACTGACACTTTGGAAAAGCAAATATTTACTTTATTTAAGTTTATTTACTGGTACCTCAATTTCAGTATTGCTGAAGTTGCAGCCCTTTTTTGGTGGAATCTCTAAACAATATATATATATATATTTGCACACAGCACGACACTTACAGTATATAGTGTTCACGAGGTGATACCTCTGCTAATAATAAACAATCGACCACGTACCTCCAATTTAGGATGACGTGGTATTCATTATTTAGCGCACCTGGGTAAGAGCAGATTTGGTGCATCTGGAGCTGAAGTTGACTTGAGTTGTATTTTTTCTCTTAACAAAAACTTAATTGAAAATATAAGAGAAAATGAAACAAGTGTTGCTGCATGAGGCCTATTGCTTATAGAAAATACAGGTTTGCAGATCATAGTAGCAGCCTTAACCCTTCAGGTTGGTCAAATAATTAAATCAAGCATCAGGAGTGGATACTTTATTTTACTTTTGTCTCCATCATTGCTGAATTATTTGGTTTGACTTCAATCTCCTTCAAACTGATGTTCTGATAAAAATAAATTAATTGGTGTATGTTCCCAGTGAGTGTCTCATTCATGCTGATGTCGCTCACACACACATGCTAATGAGAATGGTGAAGAAGTGCTTGGATGAGGTTAAGTAAAAGATCTGAGAACCCCCAGAGTCCTTACTGGTCGTGCTCTGAATAATGAAGGCTAAAATGCAGATTAGGTTGAGTGCCTGGCAAAGTACCAGCTAATAAGAATCTGGATGCTCTACAAACACAGTCTCACTTCAAGCTTCATAATTATGTTTCTTTTAATATTAGCTGACATTTTAAATCATATTTGGAACAGGATGCAAAAATTAAAGTGTGAAAGATAACATTCAATTACAGCAGGGTGCCTATTTTGTGATGCGTTCACAACGGGCAAGGAGTCCATTTTCGCACTGTGGTACTCGCATGAATTTGACCGCAGCTTCACTCACGCTAGATGCACCAGAGAAGAGGAGTGGCTTACCTGGGTAGGTACAAACAACGTTTCATCAACCATAGCCAAAGTAATCACGATTGTTGCTTTCTTGTGGAAGTCCCAGATACTCCAAGCGTTCCAGGTGCATGACGCCAAACGTAAACCAAAACCCTGGCGGACCGTGACAATCCGATGTTTCTTTGGCATCGTACAGACAATTGCAGTAGGCACAGCAGTGCATTGTGCTAAATGCTAACATACTCACAATGAATCACAATGCTGATGTTTAGCAAGTAGCATTATATACTTTACTATTCTGCATAAAGGACATATACACTGCCTTACAAAAAAGTTTGTAATCAGCTGTTATGTGCCGTTAAAGACTGAAGCCAGGTTTGAAAATATGCAACTAAACCTGTTGTCTGTCCACAAACCACATCTCCAGCATCTTCCCCTCGATTTGCGGTTGTTGGATGCGCCAAAGCCAAATCTTAATTTTCCTCGTTTGTCATGCTTTGTTTCTGTCCACCCGGTGTACAACTTTTTTTTAATAAACAAATCGATCCATTTGACGTCTGTAGAAACACGCGCTAACTAGCATGAAATGGTGAAACGAGTCGCCAGTATGAAGTACCAGGTTGGTGAATTATCCTCCAATTTAGCGATATAAATTATTTTTTAGCAAATGTCCATATTCATAAGCATGCTTATGATAACATATTTTTTTAATGACCTTAAGTGTATTTATTTCTATACTAGCCCATCACGTATCTACCCGTCCAAGAGCACATTCACCATTGTAGTGCTGATAGACCGCCAAAACTGGCAACTCCGCAGTGAGTCAGTGTTCCGGCAGAGCAAGTTTAAATATCTTGTTTCTGGTCTATATTTACATCTTTTATCAATTATTATGATCAATTATTTGTATTATTTGTAGGCTAATAGAGCAGACACTGTGTTTTAATGGGTTATATGTAATAGCCCTGCATGTTTAGTGTTTTTATGAAATAGCTGTATTGACTCCATAATCATATCTATCACCCCTTTATTTAGCCTACTGCCATGCAAGCCACCAATCAAAACCTCTTAAGAGGTGGATCTGAAAAAATAAATAAATAATAATAATAATAATAATAATAATAATAATAATAATAATAATAATAATAAATATATATATATATATATATATATTTATTTTTTTTGGAAAGCTTAGAATCTCGTCCATTTTAATATTGAGATGAAAATCACAACAGCGGTACAATCAGCTCCTCAAACTAGCAAGTACACTCAAAATCAAAATCATAACTTTGAACCCACTTACCTATAAAGCCTCATAAATATCCTCTTTTCAGCAATATTTTGAAAAATAAGGCATTGCCAGAGGTCCACACGTTCGTTTCCGGTAAAAAGATATCCACTGTGAACATCGTCACATCGATAAAAGCCCATGAACAGGTGTTGCAATCTGTGAAATCAGCTGATCGATTTTTACATTGTGTGATCATAAACTTTCATAACGTAATATCTCGTGCGTTCAGCGCTGCCCAGTTACTTCCTGAATGTTAGACGGAAGCTTAGCGTTAGATTGACACTTCATTTGAGCCAATCGGAGCTTCGATGGGTTTTTTACAACCTTCATGAGCCAATGAGTGTCAACTTGATAAGAAAGTGCCCACCCTCTTCTTTTGTTACAGACTGACCCTGGATCAACTCAGCGTCCTGGTGGCGCGCGCATCGTATAGAAAATGAGCGCCTCGTTCGTCAGATGCTTCACTTCCTATGGTTTGTTTTTTCAAAATAAAATTCATTTTCAAAATGATATTTATTATTTAGTGTACAGAAAAAAATACAAAAAAAACATAAAAATATTAGAATAAAATGTAACACTTGATAACACTTGGTTTTATGTTTGTATTGTGTTTTCCAGTCCATACCTACCAGCTATACCCATCTTCAGGCATCTTTTTCAACAACAAACTTCAGGCGGAGTGTATTTTCTTCAAATTCAGTATATTCAGACCACTATTACTCAGTGCCAGAAGCACTTGGAGTGATTATTCAATGTTTTGCAAGAACAAAAAGAGAGTTATCTTTTGAATGAGACCAAAATCATGCAGCTGGTGCAAATGGTTGAAAAGCAGCTTTCAATTTACTTTGGGTACTCCTTAAGAGGTGAAAGCTTGGCGAGCCACAGGAGGCTCGCGAGCCGCGCAATGAGTAACACTGCGGGTTAGCGCATGCGTCATCGTTGTGGTTGTCAGCCAGAAGTCAAAAATGTACTTTGTATTCCGTTTTAAGCCACATTTTACAATACACTTTTTAGAGCTTAACCAAATATTTAAGACGTATGAAGGATTTTAGTCATAGGAAGTCTAAATCTTAAGTTATCAGAGAAACAAGCTGAGCAAACTTTAGCGGCAGCTTGGCACGCAGCCCATCCTAGACGTCCTTCGTCCGCCGAGCTGCGTCGGAGAAACAATGATTTTTAACAAGAAACTGCTTTTTTACTGGCCTGTTTGTTCTGTAGAGGAGATAATTTGGCTCCCTGTAAAAACCTCCTGAATGATGAACAATGAAGGAAACCTAACCCGGAGGAGCTGACTGCCTCAATGACGGCAATGTTGGTGAAAACAACAATTTCATGATCCCACGCTAATTCACCAAACTCTTTTGTTATTGCTTTGATTGAGAGACGTCTAGCAGAACATTACATAGTGTGCGTTTAATTATAGACCATCTTTTTAGTACACTCAGACCCTTTAATGGATATCAGAATCTTTTTTATTGCCAAGCAAGTTTTCATTTGCTGTGGTACGTAGGTGCTAATCGTCAAATATATAATAAATTAACAATATATACAAAATATAGACTGTAGACATTGTGCAATATACAATATAAGCATTACGTTAATGTAACGTGTGGAAGGAGAGAGTGTCAGCGGGGGTCTCTGGCCTTGTTGATGAGGCCAACTGCAGAGGGGAAGAAACTGTTGACAAAGCATCAAAACCTGCTAGTGCCTCACCCCTCTAGGTCATGGTTATGCAATGATTTCAGTTTTCATCCATTCTGAGTGCTTGTAAATTTCACACACAAAGCATCCAGAGGTGTAGCGTACTGATTATAATCAGTCGGGGGATTCATCAAGCAATTACATATTGAACAAATGTAGGGGACTTTTGGTTTGGCACTACCTGCAGATTGTACGTGGCTCTACAGTGATTTAGTGATCACAATCAATTGGTAAACTGCTCATGACATTTATTAAAGACACTACTATAGTAATGACGATATACACATAAACCTACTCACACACAAACACACAATGCTGATTTCCTTTCCCCCCGCCTTACTCAAGTGATTTCCCAGAGGGGCTGAGGGAGCTGGGCGCTGTTTGACATGTCCTCTTTTGCAGTAGCTGGGTCGCAGCTCTGCCATGATTACCAAAGCCCACATGAAGTAGTGTTACAGCCGTCAGCACATTCAGCAAAAAATTAATGGGCAAGAGATGCAGAAGTGATACTGTAGTTGCTAATTTACACCAAGTAAACCCTATAAAACATGCAAACACAAGTCGAAATGACTCAAAACATTACACCAACACCTTGTCAGAATACATCTCCTTCCTCAAAAGGAAAATCCACACAGAGAAAAATAACCCATACTAAAAAGAACAGCACATTTCTGGTAACATTTTGTTGTCTATGTTTTGTTCTCCTTTTACATAACCCGGAAAAACCACAGTTTTGCTGCAAGATTCAGAGTACAACAGGATATGCGTTATGCAAGGCAGTCCCAGGATCCCGGGTTGTTAGGATTGGAAAAGCATTTAATCTCGCTCTTAGTCCCGATACACATCCGTCATACAATGTGTCACAGTCCCTTTTCTGGCATTTAATGCTCATAAAGTTGCACACCAAATATAATATGAATGCACAAGAACAACGATACAAGCCGCCTCCAGCAGAACTGATTCTTAATATTGGCCTCTGAAAATCCTCCTACTGTCAATAGAAACCAACCAAAAGAGAAACTGGTTGTCTCTTTGTTGAGCAGACACTATGCCTTCATCAGGGGTTAAGAACACAAGTGGAGACGTTACAATAATTTGTTGCATGTCATTCATGTACTCACTGTGTTTCTAGGTGCATCGCTGCTGGAGAGTCAACTTCTTTTGAACTCATCCTTCGGTAAATTCAAAGAAACAATTCAGCCCTGTGCCTCATGAATGAGGGATTAAACGACTCATGAACGGGGGAAATGAGCACCACTTGAGGCGGACATGAAGCCATCGCTTGTCATGTCAAAGCACGGAAACTATGTTTTGTTGAGTTGTTTTGGCTTAAAACAGAGAAAGCCTGAGTAACTGAATAAGTAGGGGCGCTACTCACAAGTTTCATAACAATATGATATTGTATAGAGACTTCGGAAAACAATACAATATTTGCTGTAATCATAAAGTCTGCCATGATACGACATCCATTCATTTTAATTCAGGGGCCTGTGATCTACAATAAGAGACAATATCAGATGCCCATACAACACAATCATTTACACTTATATCAACTCACAAAAAGCAACTTAAATATGATTTGATAATTGTATTACTGGGCTATTCCAGACATTTAAATTAAAAACAAATCTATTTTTTTTTTCAATACAAACACAAATAGAGCTATATAAAAGGCAGCACATTACTAATGTGTAAGCACTGTTTGAATGTTTAGAGAGGAGGTGTGCTTAGAGGGATATGGTGATATGTGATGTGGGAATTTCAAAAATAAAAAGGTGCATCTTAAAGATGCTATGTTTCAATGTTTTCACTTTGCATAGAATTTTGTTTTTCATAAGTTGATCATTGAATCGATACATTGATCCATATCAATGTATTGTTACACCTCTATTAATGAGCTCAAAGCATTTTACCAAATAGGCCTTATCAAAATAACAACCATGCAGCTACTATTACAGTCATACTGAACATATTCATTACAGCTGCAACAAAAACAACTATTAATACTAATAATACATATTATTGGATAATGTCCATTTTTCTTATTAATTGTTTAATAATTTTGTGAACAAAATGATATAAAATATGGAATAATGTTCATTTATTTTAACCAGAGCTCATTGGACATTTTAAATTGCTTTTTTTTGTCCAAAAAGATACAAATACTCACATTTGAGAAACTGGAACCAGAAATGTTAGGCATTTATTCTTGATAAATGACTTGATGATTAATCATAAATCAGTAGTGCTGTCTGTTGACTAATCAATTAATCGTTTCAGCACACATTTTACGTCAGGCATCTCAGATATATACACACACACAGACTCGCATGATCATGGGCCAGAGATGGGAAACTGCCTGTCACTAGACTCATCCCTAAAACAAATTATTGGAGACCATTTGGGTCGGCTTGAGAGGTCCCTGGTGGGACCCCGGCCCCCAGTTTGTAAAGCATTACAATTAAATGTCCTATAATGCCGAGTATGAGGATTCAGCATTTTACTACAGGTGCATGACACGGTTAAATAGCACATCATAGGGCGTGCATTTAAGTGCGGCTTCCAATTTCACGGTGCAAAGTACGTGTCCGCGCGCGTGCGTAAAGTAGTTCAAATCCAGTGCAACTGCAGAGCAGTCAATATCCTTGTGTGCCCTCCAGTGAGCAATTCAAAACAAAAAAAGACACAGCGAGGAAACACGTGCAGTGAGGTCCATCTGCATTGCACTAGCAGCTTTACTTATATATTTACACAGCAGCTCCGAAACACACAGCCGGCCCCCGCGAACCATGACTAAAAACACTAATGCACTTGAGATGAGATGATGTTAAAAGTTTAACTTACCCAAATGAGTGCTCGGGCGTGTTTGAGCCCCTTTAAGCGTTTCCAGTCAAAGGGATCCAAAGGGAGGGATGTCCCGCTTGTTTGATTCACTCCACTCACAGCCGATGATTAATATACACTCGCAGGAATGCAAACATACAGGCTTCTGTGCGAGCGAGAAGGCAGGATCAGCTGCTGACCCGAGATGTGTCCCATGTGTCACACCCTCTCTTCCGGAAAATACGGACAGACCGACCAGACCGACTCTGTTGTCTACAGTGAAGCCTGAGTGCAGACACCCAGCGGCGGAATGTACACACAGCCCGCAGCTGGCTATTGTTGCACCACCACTGCAATGTGCACACAGCAGAAGAAGAAAAAGGGCTGCTCACACACACTTTGTGACTGCTTTGAGTCACGTCGACATCACATGGATTACACCAACTTTTATTATTCCACCATAAATGAATCCACGGGTCCTAAAATCCGCCCTGTTCCCGCAGCATGACCAATGCCGTGCCAGTATCCACCGCACTATTATAATCTACTACTATCACCATCTCTGATTGACATGATGTACTACAGCATTATGCTGCAGGGAATTAGATTATACATTTTATAATCGCAGGTGCCACATGTGGGATTTTCTTTACTGCTCCTCTATTGAATATTGCATTTAAAGAACAGTGGATTTATGGAGCAAACGTGCAGCTAGCGCCTCTACTGGACATGTTTCTAAATTTCATTTTCCAATTGAGAAAATTGGATCGAACGTCTCAGTAATTAGTGAAGATAAGCAGAGC
Organism: Cottoperca gobio; assembly: GCF_900634415.1. Classification (NCBI taxonomy): domain Eukaryota; kingdom Metazoa; phylum Chordata; class Actinopteri; order Perciformes; family Bovichtidae; genus Cottoperca; species Cottoperca gobio. The sequence goes on along the minus strand of NC_041368.1, from coordinate 5,796,839 downwards.
GGTCATTTGTGACTGCTGAGGGTAACAATCTAATTACTGACTCCACTGTAACATAGACACTGAACATATTGTTCAATAAAACCATCTCTGGCCATCGCAATCAGGGATATTACCAGTTTAACCTTCATTTCCCCAAGGGACACGTGGTGAGCAGTGGTCCTATTATACAGGACTGTCTCAGAAAATTAGAATATTGTGATAAAGTTCTTTATTTTCTGTAATGCAATTAAAAAAACAAAAATGTCATGCATTCTGGATTCATTACAAATCAACTGAAATATTGCAAGCCTTTTATTATTTTAATATTGCTGATTATGGCTTACAGCTTAAGAAAACTCAAAAATCCTATCTCAAAAAAATTAGAATAGTTCCTTAGACCAAGTAAAAAAAAAGATTTATAACAGCAAAACAAAATCAAACATTTGAAAATGTCCATTAATGCACTCAGTACTTGGTTGGGAATCCTTTTGCACGGATTACTGCATCAATGCGGTGTGGCATGGAGGCAATCAGCCTGTGGCATTGCTGAGGTGTTATGGATGCCCAGGATGCTTCAATAGCGGCCTTTAGCTCATTAGCATTGTTGGGTCTGGTGTCTTTCAGCTTCTTCTTCACAATACCCCACATATTCTCTATGGGGTTCAGGTCAGGGGAATTGGCAGGCCAATCGAGGACAGTAATGCCATGGTCAGTACACCAGTTACTGGTGGTTTTGGCACTGTGGGCAGGTGCCAGATCATGCTGGAAAATGAATTCCTCATCTCCATAGAGCTTTTCAGCAGACGGAAGCATGTAGTGCTCTAAAATCTCTTGGTACACAGCTGCATTTACTCTGGGCTTGATGAAACACAGTGGACCAACACCAGCAGCTGACATGGCTCCCCAAACCATCGCTGACTGTGGGAACTTCACACTGGATTTCAAGCAACTTGGATTTTGCTCCTCTCCAGCCTTTCTCCAGACTCTGGCGCCTTGACTTCCAAATGAAATACAAAACTTGCTTTCGTCTGAAAAGAGGACTTTGGACCACTCTGCAACTGTCCAGTGCTTCTTTTCCATAGCCCAAGTCAGACGCTTCTTCCGTTGTCTTGAGTTCAGAAGTGGCTTGACCATGGGAATACGGCTATTGTAGCCCATTTCCCGGACACGTCTGTGAACAGTGGCTTTTGATACCTGGACTCCAGCTTCAGTCCACTGTCTTTGAAGCTCCCCCAAATTCTGGAAGCGACTCTTCTTCACAATGCTGTTAAGGCTGCGGTCATCTCTCTTGGTTGTGCAGCGTTTCCTGCCACATTTCCCCCTTCCAACAGACTTTTTGTGGATGTGCTTTGAAACTGCACTCTGTGAACAGCTTGCTCTTTGAGACATTTCTTTTTGTGTCTTACCCTCCTGATGGAGGGTGTCAATGATGGTCCTCTGGACAGCAGTCAGATCAGCAGTCTTCCCCATACTTGTGATTTAGTTTACTGAACCAAGCTGAGTGTTTTTCAAGGCTCAGGAAACCCTTGCAGGTGTTTCGAGTTAATTAGACGATTCAAGTGATTCGTTGAACACCCTACTAGTATACTTTTTCATGATATTCTAATATTTAGAGATAGGATATTTGAGTTTTCTTAAGCTGTATGCCATAATCAGCAATATTAAAATAATAAAAGGCTTGCAATATTTCAGTTGATTTGTAATGAATCCAGAATGTATGACATTTTTGTTTTTTTAATTGCATTACAGAAAATAAAGAACTTTATCACAATATTCTAATTTTCTGAGACAGTCCTGTATACCTCACATTCACATACACAGTGTAGGAAAGCACATTTACTTAAGCACACAGTACTTGAGTAAATGTGCTTAAGTACAAATTCGAGGTACTTTGACTGCATCTCAGAAGGAAATATTTTACTTTTTACTCCACTACATTAATTTGCTATACCTTCAGTTACTTTGAAGATTCAGATGAATAATACAAAATACAATCAATAATGAAAATATGATGTTTTATTGGATGAAGATAAGACTTTAATGTTCTCTGTGTGAAATCACAAGCTGTCCAGCCGTATATATGTATTAAAGGATAAACAGCAACATTAAAGTGATGTACACATTAATGCATCAATAATTAGTACTCAACATAATATAATATAATGTAATATACATTATTCTGAATGGGTCATTTGTGTACTTTAAGTATATTTTATACTTTTATACTTTCATTTAAGTAAGATTTTGAATGCATGACTGAGTTGTAACAGAGTATTTCTACACTGTAGTATTGATACTTTTACTTAAGTACAAGATCTGAGTACTTCTTCCACTGCTGCACATACATTTAAATTAACACTTTAGAATTATAGTCTCCTACTGTTAGATATTGAGCAGCTCCAGTGGAGCGATAGATAATGGAGATTGGATTAGCAGAGAAATAAAAGAGCCTCCATGTTGGTGACATTCTTATTGAATTCTTATACTAGAAATACAGTATAAACCTAAACATGCCCAACATATATGTTTTAAGACATATAAAAATACTTTGCTTGGAATAATTATTTGTATTAAAGTTAAATTAACTACTTAGAAATTCTTAAAATTGCATCTACACATGTTCCCTCTCGAGGTTTCAAGTTCCAACAATATGTCCAATATGTGACTTTGTGTGTAAATATTGGATAACGAGTTGTGATGTCACAAAATCATCATTCCTTAAACTCAGATTTAAGGTGAGTACAGAGAAACATAACAAATATGTAAACAGCCTTCTAGTGTTGAACTCTGCACATACATCATTCTGCTCAGTGACGCATGCAAGTGAAGGAAACATAAACGTAACACATTTTTGAGTGGAGGGGGACTTTGAAGCTTTGTTGGTCATCCAGGAACATCCTGAGCCAAGATATTCTACTTAATTTGAAACATGTCAGCCTTATGGGAATTTGAAATGTAAATATTTAATACAGTTATTTTGTGTCTGTTTGTAGTCATTTGGAGTCTCTTTGTGGTCACTTTGCGTCTCTTTGTGGTCACTTTGCCCCCTTTTATAGTCGTTGGTAGTGACTTTGTGTCTCTTTGCAGCTGTTTTACATCTGTAGTTGTTTTGGTGTCATTGTCTGCCATGGAACACAGTCCATGGTTGCTTATTTAATGACTATCTTTGTTAATCAAAATACATACAACATACCTAACCCTTTACTGTGTTCTCTCTTATGTCAGCTGTATGACAGCAGTGATGGATCACTGGGAGGAGACACATACTGCACAGTGTGATGACAAACTACACAGTAATCTAACATACTGTTGGACAGCACATAATTTATATGTTGTGACATGTAATTAAAACATCCACACTCTAATAAAAAAAAGCTAGTAAGACAATTCTTGCAGGCCTGTGTCGACATGATTCAGTATCTCTGAATCTATTAATCCCACAGAAACCACTATCCTCCTCGAATCCCAAGAACCCTTCTGTATACTCTAACTGCGTGATCATTTATTTGATGTAAAAGTGATTTTCTTTTCTTTTTCCTCGTAACAGCACAATTTTGAATAATCTATGTAACTCATCCCCTCATGTAATGCTCACACTATTACTTATTACTGCTTGATTATTATTATTATTATTACTATGTACCCATGAAAGTGTAAACAGCATTTTACTGTTTTGAATGTGGTGGAGCTAATTAGATTTATTTTCTTTGTATCTTAAAACGGAATGTTTCACCTACTTTTATATATTAATCAATAAATTATTGGATTGATTGTTTGGTTTGTGAAACTTCAGAAATGAGTGCAAAATGACCATCACAATTACCCAGAGCCCACCATGACACATTGTTTGTATCATCCAACAAATGGTAAGACAAAACAAATAAGCTAACAAAAAATTAAATGAATAAAATAATTTCAAGGCAAAGCAGCAAATCCTATTATTTGAGAATATCATTTTTCATGTTTACATAGTAACTAATAAATGTTCTAATTGATGAATTGACTAAGCATTTCACCTCTAACTATATATATACTGTTGGGTAGTAATCTAGAACAAAGCATAATGAAAAGTAGTAATAATAGTAAAGGTAGAAAAGTACTAATACAAGTACTTTTTTTGCACTTCAGTACAATACTTGAGTTAATGAACTTAGTTACATGTCACCTCTTACCTACAGTCACTGTAAACACTGTATGGTGAGATGGTCGACCAAACAGACACTGGTTGTGTAGCAGTACTTCCCCTTCCCTGTCGCGGCCTTGGGGGAAGTTCATTGCAAGTTCAATTAGTTTCTTGGCAACAGCTTCAGCCTCACAGCACACCACTGGTTGACACCATGGGATAAGGGGCAGAATGTCCTCCCTCACAGCACAATCACCCCCGAAATGTAAAGTATTTTCCTGCCTTTTTTCTGTCTCAGGGCGCTTTCCTAGCTGTGTGTTCTCACAGAGCCTGCCGCACAGCAAGCAGCCTGTGCTTGTTCTCACATGAGTCATCGTGCAAATGAGCCGGCATATAACCTTGTATGTGCATAGTAAGATCGGCCACATCAGGCTAGTCTGTAGACCTAGTTCATTTCCAGATCATTATCAGATCTGTGACTCTTGCTTGTGTTAGAACTTTGTCCTCGTTTGACAGTAGTGACGTTTTGAATAATAACTTGTGTGGAAGCATGGACGGATTACTGAACAGGCCTACAACCAGGCACAGGCCCAGGGAAGTGTCAGAGCCCCCCCCTGACCTTCACCTACACAATGTCACAAAACAACAATAAGAAGAGGCTAAACACCTATAAAGTCTGTGTGTGTTGCCTCTATACAGAGGTGCTGCTGCCTTTTGTATATCTGTGCCCAGGGGAACATCGTCTCATAATCTCTGAATAAAATACATTTCATAGTCCCACAGAAACTACCATTCCCCTTGCTGAATATTACATTGAGTTGGTGTTGATTTCTCAAAGGTAAATATAATCACGCTCCCAGCAATCATAATCATTGTCGGGAGCAATTATCTTGCCAAAGGACACTTCAGCCTTCTGTTGACCGCAGGGGCTGGAGACCAAACCACTGACCCTCGGACTGGTGGATGACCACTCGACCTTCTCTCTCTGTGTGCGTGTGTGTGTCAATGGTCTTGTTATTTCACCTGGACAAAGTCCAACATGTTAAGTTTATTTCTAGTGTTTTATAAACATGCCTTTTCTGTCTTTTATCACCATTCAGACCCCATTCAATCCCGACACCTTCGTCGCCGCGTGTGACCTTTCCAGTTCTACATCATCGAGTTATCTCAGCTGCTATGTGTGTTTCACTGGGGCACCCTACTGACTTTCCCTATCCTGTATCCCTCTGAGGCTCAGGGTGGAAATAAGGGGCTGATACTGGTACTAATGAGATCCTGCTTCTATTTCCTCTGCAGCTCTTGGGATCCCACCTTCAATCCAGGAACTTCCCCTGGAGAGAGTGCGTGTCATTCTCACATGTGAGAGCTGTAGCAGCATGACAAAGTACTTCTGGCTGTGTGGTAATTGTTAGTCAGACAGGCAGATGTAGGTGCATGTTATTGTGTTAATGCAGACAATTTAAATATCTGAAGGCCGATGGATGCTCTCTGTTTTATGGAAAGTCTCGTTGACTGTCCTGTTTGAGTGGGATTCATCTGTTTGTGTTGCTAGTGTGCTTAAGGTAAGACACTACGAGCAAACACATTATTTATTCATACAATTGTCAATTTTGAAAGATTGGGCTATTTTGATTCCATGACACATCTTCTGTCAGACTATTGAAAATAAAACATCCAAAATACACATTTAGGTGTTTGTTTTACTTTGTCTACTTGTATCTGTAGATTTTTCCTAAATTCACCAAATGTTAGCATTAGATAATGCCTCATTTGCATATTTAAACAATTTCAGTTTCATCATCTATATTCTGAAAGTTTTTACAGAGGGGTTTGTTCATACATCATTCATAGGCTGATTTATTTCATATTTTATTCCTGAAAGCATGATGAAAATAGATTTTTTTTTAATGGTTGCTTACAGTATTTTCAGATTGATAGTCATACAAAGAGATAAACATAGTAATAGTTTACTCTAACATGTCAACAAAACAAAACATCATTTTTAACCTGGCTTTATCCAGTGCTCCGATTTACGTTCTGGAAATGTATGCAAATCAGCACATATTTTAAACAATAATGCTGCATTTGCATATTTAAACATGACATTTCAGAAAACGTGTAATACAAGTGTCTTAATGTAAGTAATCATCTGGGGAGGTTTCATGGTGATATCTAGTTAAAGATGTTCACCTTATTCAAGACAACAGCACAGACTCTTTGAGTTGGTCTTCATTAAACAACAAAACTAGTTCCTACTTCAACTTGAGAAGGAAGGTGCATATAAAACATCCTGACATGAACTCACAACTTTATACATACAGGCAAGGTGGTGCAACATCGCCTCCTGCTGGTTCAAAAAGCTCACTGCACACACTGTTACAGTTGTTTCTCCATCCATGGTGTGATTGGGTTGTTAACAACATCAGATGAATTATACTCCATTTTAAATCTGCGGATTTAAAACAAGTACATTCCCTGAAGCTATTCCACTCTTGAATGTTATTCCCCCCTCCTTTTACAAGACTGAGGTAACCTTCCGCCAAATTTAAAACCGTGGTGACGCCCTGGAGGCCATCCGTGAAGTTACTTTAAGAGCAACAGAGTTCAGGCGGCGGCTGGTGTTAGTGCAGTTTCACTAGTCGGAGAACTACGGTGGCCTTCAGGTAAGGTAACAATGCGAAAGGCCCTATTTAGAGCCAGAGTTGGGTTTGTCCGTTCTGAGCTACTGTAGAAACATGGCGGTGCAACATCACGGACTCCATGCAGCGGACTCGCTCCCTATGTAGAGATGAAGGGTTCATTGTATGAACGAAAACACAATGATTCTTACTTTTCGGTGATTACACACAGATGAAAAATAGTTATGAATATTATATTACAATATTTTTCTTGATGTTATTCTCAGTTATTCTCACCACTTAACGTTTGCAGGTCTGAAGTTATGATTTGATGACTTTTTTGTGCAGTCTGTTCCTATTCCTTTCTATATCCCAAAACTAGGCCTTTTGTTTCTAACATTGCATTAAAATAAGGGAGAAAAAAGTAACTTTCAAAACCCCTTTTGAGCTAGATCTTTGTTCACTGGAGAAAATAAAGCTGTAGCCTATAGATAAGCTGCATGTGGGCCCGTAAAGCACGGAAAAATACATTTGAAAAAAATAACTTTAGACTTACCCGGTTATTGAGGTTAAAGAAAACAGTTTCATCTCTGCATACATTTTTAAAATGGCAGATAAAAAAAAGAACACAATCTCTGAATAAATAACAAGATAAATTATCTTTATTTCCACGTCCTTTTCATTTATAAAATTATGTGTCCACAATTAATATTAACAAGGCAATACAGAGAATCCTTTTCATTTTTCAGAGGTGGAACTCAGGCTCTAGAGACTGATTTACTCGTCTATGCAGACAAAAAAAAAAAGGAACGTTTGGTTAATGTTATTCATATGAACCGGATCACTCCTTCACTGTTGGTAATGGTCATTATTCTTTTACAGATGGACTTTAGAGTACCGTGCTAGAGGAGTTGTCGGGGGTCTCTAGAGCCTGCATCCACACCAAGCCCTTCAATGTACAGTCATAAAACTTCATAACCCAGGATTCATCACTGCTTATCGCTCAGTGTAAACCAGACACAGTTCATTTGCAAACTCCTAAACATTCTCACACCGGATAACCATCACTGAAATGACCAGCGTCATCGTCATTATTAGCGAAAAGCATGATTCTTGTCTATCTTAAACATGAAAATGTCATATTCTTTTCCCTACAGTAAAGGACACAAAACCCCAGCAAGTGTAAAAACCAAAATGGGAACAATAAAGAAAAACCTTTCTATTCTACAAAACAAAACAAAGGAGATCCTTAGATACCATGTGCTCACAAAAAAAAAATGGATTCTCGCAAGTCTGTGTGTTGGTAAGTAGATTTCATTGATGAAAGTTATCAAAAAATTAAATATTATATACTGTATAGGTTATTATTACAGTAACAAGGTTCCATGCGATCATATTCTCATCTTCTGTACAGAGTTGAGGATTCAGTAGTAAATAACAAGGATACAGAACTATAGTGCCTGGTGGCCAGAGTGCCAGCATGTTACAGAGCCATGGAGAGCTGGGACAGGGACAGGGTCTGCTGCTCTGGACAGAGGTGCAACATTCTCATGGGGGTGAAACAAAAACAGCTGTTTAATTTAAGCTACTATTCATTTGAAACAAAATGTAGCTTCTGAAATATAAATTAGAAGGAATTTCCACCCTTAAATCTTCTCACATCGTCATCGGTCTGTGATGTTCAAAGCTTTTTTTGTGTCCCGTTGTGTTATTTTAGTGTATTTTTCATTAAATGAGCTTCATCAACTTCCACTTAAAGGGACATTTTGGATTTTCTGATGTGGGATTATATGATATGATATATGATGAGGTACTAATCCAGAGTCAATGTATTACCTACAGTACATGGCGGTTGACACGCCCCTAGTTGGAGAAACAGAGAGAACGAGCACGGCAGTTAAAAATGTACTGCTGTGGACGGAGGCAACAGCAAAATGTATTTTAGCCACCTAAAAAAAGACCAATCTATAAAATTAATATCCCTTAAAGTGTACGCTATATTTCAATATTTTCACGGCTTTACCTTGCCATCAGACAGACCTTTCTGACGAGAAACTGAAACCTTAATATCCATCTATGCTCACTTAAATGCCACCAAACTCCATTGACAAAAACAGTCATTTTACCTAGAAAAACACGTAAGTCTCCCGCTGCCTCAAACTGTTTGTTTGTGCAAACCCATTAAATCACCAAAGTCACACAATAACACAAACTAACTAACTGATTGAGGCAGCGGTAGACCAGCAACTCTCGTGTTCTGGGAGGTAAAACTACTGTTTTTGTCAAAGGAGTCTCATGGCTTTGAAGAGAGCATAGATAACGGCTTCAGTTCCCCGTCACAAGGTGTCGATTGATTGCAAGATAAAGTGGTGAAAATATTCTAAATATAGTGTACACTTTAACCGATATTGATTTTGTTTAGGTTGCTAAAATAATTTGTGCTGCTGCCCCTGTGCACAGCAGTGCACTGCTTAGCTTCAGTGCTGGTACTCCTGTCTGTTTCTCCAAACTGGACGCGCTCACTGTCATCTACTGTAGTAATACACTGACTATGTATAAATACTTCATACAACCCCACTTCTGAACTTTTCCTTTAAGTGAGTGATTTCCTACTGTACATTTACAAGAATAACGCCGGAGAACATGTGGAACTGGAAATATCTGGACTCGATGAAGTCATGCCATCTAAGTTTGGCTAGTTATCCCCTGGAGTAAGAAAAAACCCATCACCAGGCAACACAATGAATACAACTAAATACAGTCCTGTAAGTAATAACAGATTGGTCAGTAATGTTGGAAATGTTTAAGGATGGATTCTTTTTCCTTTAGATTCTAAACCACGCTCAGTCCTGCTCGTTGAAATCAGGTCTGGAAGCAAGAAAATGAGGGAACAAGAAGAAACCGGTGTCAATACCTCCTAGTTCATTTAAAGAAAATGTAAAACACAGAGACTGCCAACAGTTGCCATGACAATCTCTGTAATCATAAAGTTGCTTTATTAAATTAATTTGAATTGTTTTTGAGACAGCAGTTATTCATAACCCTCCCCTCTGTCCTATGTAGAAGCAACAAGAGACCAGAAACACCACTGACCCAGTCCGCAGAGCACCAGGGCACTACACATAAACCCATAATTAAGACTTAAAGACACAATCCAAACTGCGCGGGTTCATTCAGTCAAATACATTACTATTAAGTCATTATAAAACAATACCAAAGTGAGTCGCTAAAGCACTGAGAGAGCAGGAGGAGCTGAGGGAGCAGCACACAAAGCACAACAAAAAGGGCTTCCTATAGAACATGCCTCAGACATTCAGAGTCTGTAAGACCTCAAGTGATCCGAGGGAGCATCACTGTCTGGGTATGTACGAGTGATAGTGCCGGCGGTGGGGAAAAGGCTAATTAAAAAGGCAAGCAGAAAAACATTCATTTCGACCACAAAGTGGCGGTGCAGTGGGCTGTATAAGGCATGGATGTTAAATGTGCTTAATGATTCATTACCTAGTGACACAATCAAGCAGTTTACTTGCCATTCCTTAACTTACTTTAACTACACCATCTGTGCGATTCAACGAGCGAGAAGCCTATCAAGTCCAATCAGACAAATGAATTCAAGTAAGGCTACACACACACACACACACACACACACACACACACACACACACACACACACACACACACACACACACACACACACACACACACACACACACACACACACACACACACACACACACACACACACACACACACACACACACAAAAAATTAATAGGGAGATGAACAACATGATGCTCCAAGACGTGTATTATGTACAAAATGTCATGAAGCTTCATCCTCTCACTCAGATCTGCCTTTAATTTAGATATTTGACAGCTAAAGCAGCACAGCAGATGGACATTACATTGAGGCTCAACAGTACCAGCTGGGTGGACTGGCTGACAACTATTGTACTGATATGCCAGTTGGTTGCGGTTTGACGTTTTAGTAACACTTACTATGACGCCCATGTCTATAATGCATTAAAAACATACTTAGAATGAATTATACCCTGCTATAGCACTGTATAGTCATGATTGTAAGCAAACATTAACATACATAATACTTTATTACAATCATTATAACACATTAAGTATCATAATACTTCAGAATTGCTGGTCACTCACTGACTTTTTTTGTAAGGATCAAAGTGTATTATGTATTGTGTTTCTTGACCTTATAAGTCATAATAAAATGCTTTATAATGAGTTATGATTAATGTTAGAAAACATAAATATGTATGATTGCTTATTACTACGTACAGTGCTATTAGCAGATAATAACGTATAAGTACATTTATAATGTGGTATAGACGTGGACGGTATACAAAGTGCTAATGATATTATAACTCTATGTTTGCCACGTCTGTGGACTGACCTCAGCTCCTCGATTTAAGAGGCGAAGGAAGCGACCAAGTGGCGTAAAGCTATTCACACCTTTAGGTGGAGCGACATCTCCACAACCCAACTCAGAGGCCGATAATGTCACAACCCCAGGCCCACAGCTGCCTCCTCGACACAAGAGAGAGAGAGAGAGAGAGAGAGAGAGAGAGAGAGAGAGAGAGAGAGAGAGAGAGAGAGAGAGAGAGAGAGAGAGAGAGAGAGATAGAGAGAGAGAGAGAGAGAGAGAAGAGAGAGAGAGAGCAAGACGGGCAAAAGGAGAGTAAAACTGCATGAAAACACGATCAACAGGAGTTAGACTTAAGACAAAGAGCGATGATGGAGCAGCACTGGGACAAACTGGCCAGAGAGACAATTGTGTTGTGATGTGAAGGACGCGCTCCTGCAGAGCTGGAACTCACTGCCAGTAGTGTGTGTGGCAGAAGCCTGGGCGTTACCTCCAGATAATGTTTTTGTGGACACACAGAAACAATGGTCAAGCCGCCTCGAGAGCCGGCTGTTTCCACCATCCACATTCTTGCTGATGCTCTTCTTTTGTCTCTTCTCCATGATGGCAGGCCTCTCTCTCTCTTTCGGTCTCTGTGCTTCTTTTCAAATTTCCCTCCCCCCTCCCCTCCCACCCAGTATTTCCAACCTCTGTTCCTCTGTCCTCCCTCTCCTTCCCTCCCCAAAGTCCAGTTACTGCACCACTATATTATATTCAAAAAAGCAGAGCCCTGGGCAGTTATTTTTTTCTCTCTGCTGTTTTTCTTTTTTTCCCACACAAAAAAAACCACACACACACACACACACACACACACACACACACACACACACACACACACACACACACACACACACACACACACACACACACACACACACACACACACACACACACACACACACACACAGCTCATTTCTAGTGGTGGTTTATTGGACATGCAGGAGTGGGGAACGAGGACAGGGGAGAGAATGGGTTTCCAGCTCGTAAAGGGAAGAGGGGAGGTGTGTTTCTAAGTGTGTGAGTGTGTTAAGAGCGAGGACTTATTTCTGCTGCCATCTCTTCCGATATTTCTTCTCCTCATCACCTGCCGGGAATAAAACAAACAAACATCCTTTAGAATACATACTAGTGCGATTAGTCTATAGCTGTTTCTACTGGAGAGGGCATGAAGAGGTTGGAAATAGAGAGTACCGTTTCACAGAAGGTGAGATAAAAAGAGTTTAGGCTGAATTAGAATTGCAGGAGAGAAAAAAGAGCAGAAGAGACTCGTCAGTAAAATCTAATTTTCAACATTCATTGATTTTAAGAAACTTTATAAACTATAACCATTCAGTCTCATAACACACCACATTCGTCTGTGTCGATGCAGTGGGAAAGTGGACCGAAAAAAGCTCAACATACCTTCTAGATGGTTCCTGGCGATATATTTCAGCGCCTCATCCAGGAGGATGACTGGGATGGAAATCTTCAGGACCACAATCCACTGGGACCAGCGCAGAGGGGTCACCTGGAAGATCAACTAGAGGACAGAGGAAATCAAAGTCGAAACACTTCTAACAATGCAACACATGCTGGGCAGACCCAGTGTAGACACTTTGCAATCAAGCCTTTTCAAATAGAGAATATACAAGTCAGAACACAACAGAAAAGAGGAACTAAACAAGTTTCCAGGAGACAAATGACCGCTATATTTAGTGACCCCTGGAAACTTTCATATTGTGCGACTTTCAGGTTTCTGTATTCAGTTGTGTTTTCTTTGTAGGCCCCGAAAAGCATATGAAACAAAAAAAAAATTCTAGTATTCAATTTTCTGTGATCAGTCTGATCTAAACGGTTTTCTTGATGTGTTTACAATTTGAGAGCAGGTACAAAAAAAATAAAAGGATACCGGTACTCTTTTATTTTTGTGTTTGTTGTTGTAATACTCATGTGGGCCACAAGAGGCTGAAGTGCAATATTACCTCATGTTCTAAACAGGACTAAAAGTGTTGTGTTCATGTTTTCTTCCAGGTGAGTTTTACATTTCTCAATGCACTCTGAACACAAGGTACATAAAGTGTGTTAGCAAGTTAGGTAACATTACTGTCATGTCTTTCTTTTGGCAAGAAATATATTTTGCTAATCTGTCGCTTTTAGTCCTATTTAGAACATGTGCCTCTTGTGGCCGGAATGAATATCACAACAACACACATGTCCCGTAACTTAGAAAAATTCTAATAGAAAACGTTTTATTTTACATGGAGCAAAACATCACAGATTAGAAGTTATTTATAAAGATTATCCTAGTAAACGCAACATTTTCTTTCTCACTTGCTTCTCAAAGCTTCCGTAATTTTTTGTATTCGCACACTGTCAATAAGAATCTGCTTTTTAAGAATATCGTCATGCATTTGGCCCATGACATGCATGATTATCAGGGGTCTGCATGTGTCTCGTGGCTGAATACTTACCGGCAGAGGCTCAACGTAGAGGATTAAGAAGTGGAGTGAGAGGGAGAGGATGATGGCTCCCAGTAGCCAAACATTGACCCAGGGAGGCATCCTGACCAGGGACTGGTTCTCAGACAAACTGGCGGGGAGAAGTTTCAATAGATCATGTTGACAATTTAGCTGCTCAACCTGACATCAGGGACTTACATGGAAGTTATTCTATCATGTTCAAAGATTATACAAGAACAAGAAAGATTATGGCAAACAAACATGAACAACATTCAAATTAAAGCAATAAGCCACCATTTCATTAGAATGTCTTTGCAATTAATCGAATGTAACACTAAATGCATCACAACAATCAATGACTTTAGTATCTGTTTCTATAGGGAGCTACTGACAGACTTGCCCCATGAGTAATCCTGGCAAAAACAGACTTTTCCCTTCATACCACTGCTATTTTTATTTTCTGCCTCCGAAAAAAGCATTATTCCAATTCTTAAGATGTGTGGCTAAGCTTGATTCCTTTGCCACATTCACCAAGATTATAAAATAATATGGTTATTATAAACAGCAACATTAAAGGGATTGCTCAGATTTTTTTAAAGTGGGGTGTATGAGGTACTTATACATAGTCTGTGTCATACCTACTGTAGATGACAGTCGGCACCCCGCCTATATTCAAAATACAGCATATACTTAAAACTTATATTGATTTTTTTAGGTTGCTAAAATACGTGTTTCTGCTGCCCACGTACAGCAGAACAATGCTTTACTTCTGTGTTGCTACTCCTGTCTGTTTCTCCAAACTGGGTGTGTGCCAATCGCCATCTACTGTAGGTAATACACATAACACCTCATACAACCCCATCTCAAACAATCCAAACTCTCCCTCTAAGTCCTTCAGCAGTGAAAAGAGTTGATGTTTGTGATGGATGTGTTTTTCATGCTGTTATCCTTCAGTTGGCTGGGTAATTCTTTCCCAAGGGGAGTCTGTCTGCTGGATGACAACATTGCGTCTTCTTTTTAATTAATATCTGACAGCCGTGACATTTAAATAACGTTTACAATAACATCACAACACAAGATGACCGACCTGTTGAGGGAGTTGAACATTTCGATAGTGACCAGCACAGACAGCGCCATGGTTGTGGGGTAGCGGGATTCAAACACATCACAGTCTATGCCCTGGAACATGGGGTTCTCCTCGGTACACTGCATAAAGTGTCTCTGCAGAGAGCGACAGACAGGAGTTAGTGGGTTTGAGTGTGTGTAAGTGTGTCTGTGCTTATGCGTGTCAGCAGGAGGACCCCTGCGACCTGGTTTGATGGAGCGGAGATCAGATGGGTGAACAGCTGCAGAACCTCGGCCTCATCGCCACCGTATGTGCCATCAAACCACTTGAGTATTACGTTCCTTTTCTGCACATCACTAGGATCAGGCCAAACATTAGCGTCTCCAACAGCGAGGAATCAAACGGAAGCAAAATATAACAGACAACTACATTCTGAGGACTGGACTGTGCTGCAGCTAATTAAGGAAGATAGACGGAGCAGAACAATGTTTTGCAACTCACCAGCTGATAGAAAGACACTTGTGGGCCTTCTTCATCAAACAGGTACCACCATGTGGCAGCACTCACTGTTCCAAGACCCACATATCCTACAGGAAAAACAGAAATAAGGTTACACATACATCTAAGATTACTATACCTGTATAGATAGACGGGGTTTAGTCCCAGGAGGGAAATTGGTTTCTATACTTTAGACTGCAGGTAGACGTCAAAGATGTATGAGGGGGGGTTCTGTGGTTTTAACCTGCGTCGTCTCTTTACTGCCAGAGATAACTTTGTGTGGTCTCAGTTAGCAGTGTTACTGCTAGTAGCTGTTTTTCACTCTGATTCCATAAGTCATGTTAGCTAGTCGACAGACGTCCATCAACGAGAGGGTGTTGTAAAAGAAATTGGAAAGGCAAGGACGAGTGCCGCAGAGAGGTGTGTCGATGAACTGGATTCCAGAAAACACTACAGTCCCGATTTATCATGAATTTTGGTGGAAGTAGTGGAGCATAGGCCAAGGAAAGACATGTTTGAAGCAGATCTGATTCACAAGGCAGATACACAAATGATGTTTCTCAACATTGTGAGACATTCATGTGGTGTCGGGATTGAGAAAATTCACTTGAAACGCCCCCTCAAGTCGAGCAACTCTGAAACAGCTATCAACACGTTTAAATGCTGAGCAATAAAATACAGCACATCTTCTTTGTAGCGTCCATGTTGTTTCCACATTATGACTAAAAGCTCATGAACCCACAGGGTCAGAAGAACGACTTCCCAACTCGGGACATGAGACCCCCTTTGAAGCAACTCTTGTTCAACCCCCTTGCCTCAACCGTAAACCCGTTTATACTCTAACATAATCGCACATTGATTCACCTCCAATGGCCAGATATCTGAAAAAGAGCCAGCCAGAGATAAGAGGCTCCTTGGGATTGCGGGGAGGTTTATCCATGATGTCCAGGTCTGGGGGGTTGAAGCCCAGGGCAGTGGCAGGCAGGCCATCCGTCACCAGATTCACCCACAGCAGCTGAACTGGAATCAAAGCCTCAGGGAGACCCAGGATGGCTGTCAGGAAGATGCTGGAGACAGAGAGAAGAAACACAAACATCAGCCGAGGACGTCGGACTGAAGGTGAAGATAATATCATCTCAGTGTGTTCCTGTTCCTCACCAGACCACTTCTCCCACGTTAGAGGAGATGAGGTATCTGATAAACTGCTTCATGTTGTTGTAGATGGCTCTGCCCTCCTCCACGGCAGCCACGATGGTGGAGAAGTTATCATCAGACAGCACCATCTCAGATGCTGACTTGGCCACTGCTGTGCCAGAGCCCATGGCAATGCCGATCTCTGCTTTCTTCAGAGCCGGGGCGTCGTTCACACCATCTCCCGTCTGTGAGCAGAAAAGATTGCTTCTTAGAAGACCTGACTAACAGCATATACAAGTAATGCTTTGGGATTGTTCCTGAGAAGACCCAAACACGACGGCGTATTAGGACCATTGTAGGTAAAACATTTTTTAGAATTATGGAGCCGGTGGAGGAGGGTAATATTCCTTAGGAAATTAGGTTGATCCAACCATGCAAAAGTTAAGTTACATTTTTTTGTCATAATTGTATGACTTTTTCCTCACTAATTTATTACTTTCTAGTCTCAGAATATTCCTGTTTTCTTTATCATAAATATACGATTTTAATCTAGGGTAATTCTTTTTCTCTGAATATTATTCTTATTCTTATTATATTAAATGTTTCTTAACCCAAATGTCAAATAACAGAGGAATATTTTCTGGAGAAAACAGCTGAACATCTTTAAAAGGATAAATTCAATTTATTTATTTATTTGACAAAAAACAAGATTTTATTTTTTTACTATTCTTGCCTTAGCTTGTTTATTACTCTTCTTTAAACAGAGACTAACAGTGATTGAAAACTATCCACTATCTCATCATGCAAAGTCTCATTATAGTTTTAGATCCAGACAGGACTAAGCTAAAGCAAGTGAGATATATTAATTCGTCATGGCAGGGTGGCCTTAGACGGCACTGAATGGTGGAGTTAGTCCGACAGGCAAATGGGGATATTGTTGTCTCTCGCCCTTCTGATCTTCCCCTCGGATCAACCCCTCTTCTGGGACGTGTGTCAGATAGGAAGCAGCAGAGCGGGCCGGAGAATGACAGCTTCTGATAACAGTGCCTGAGAGAGCAGCCTCAGAGAGACCTGAAGCATGTCACGCCTCACTGGCCTCTTCTCATGCATTCTCCACAAGTCTTTCAAATAGTGCACAGTTGAAGGAAAAATAAATACTTTGTTTTTCGCCTTGCAACAGGCAGAACGTCTGGAAGCCCTGAGAGGCAAGGGAGAATATTATCTTCTGGTGATATATTTTCTATGTCTGATCCAAATAGTTTGCTCTCCTGTTTATGACTTAACAGGAGGGAAAACATTTTTTGCCAGGAAATACTTTCCAAGTTCCTTTTTCATCTCTGAAACAGGTGGGAAAAAGTTTTGGCAAGTTATTTCTTCTCTTTTGTTGCTGCTGCAAGACTCATTTTGACCACAAGAGGCAGAAGTGCACCACTACCCCATGTTCTAAATAGGATGATAAACATTCATGTTTTCTTCCAGGTTAGTTTTAATATCTCCACGCACTCTGAACACAAAGTACACATATTGTGTATTAGAACGTTAAGAACATTACGGTTATGTCGTTCTTTTGGCTAGAAATGTATTTTTAATGATATCAAAATATGTACAATGTACTACAACAAAACTATCCTGACAAAATAAAGTCACCTTATAAAATGTGTTTGTCGGTTTTCACCGATGGAAAAAAAGAAGGAATTTAGACAGATTATTAAGTCATAAACACAAGAAAACTATTTAGATCGGACGACCAGAATGAATGTGTTTCTAACTTGCCTCTCACGGCTTCCGTATAAAGAAATACATGGAGGAAGCAGAGAAAAGTATGAACGTTGGGGGTGGGTGCAGTGCGTGCTAGTGTAGGGCAGGAAGGAGCATCATCCCTCACCATGGCAGTAATCTCATTGAATGATTGCAAGAATCCCACGATCTTAGACTTGTGAGCCGGCTCGACGCGGGCGAAGCATCGCGCCTCTTTGACGGCTTCTCTCTGGGCCTCCAGCGGGAGATCATCGAACTCGCGGCCCGTGTAGGCCTTTCCTGTCACATCCTCATCCTCGCTGAAGATGCCAATTCGCCTGCAGATGGCCACAGCTGTGCCCTTGTTGTCTCCCGTGATCATGATAACACGTATGCCTGCCTCGTTGCACAGCTTCAATGAGCCCATCACCTCCTTCCTGGGCGGGTCGAGCATGCCCACACAGCCAACAAATGTGAGACCCAACTGAATGGAAACAGAGAAAAAAGAAAGCGAGAGAGGGGGATTAGGTTGCACAGGACTTTATCTGAAAACAGAATCTCACCTCAGTTCCACAGAAATGGAATTCACCCATTTTTATCTGTATTGCTGCTCATAAATCAAACAGATAAGTTTCAATGCAACAAGGAATTGTTTCAGGGAAGAATAACAAAGTGTAGAAGCGTTGAGCTTCCAGAGAATAAAGATGAGTCACTGCTGTGATTCAAACAAAAGACCGCAGCAAAGATGACACTACAGGTGAAAAAGGTAGAAATGTTAACTAACAGATATCACCAGATGACACTTCACCAGTTCATTACTTAAATTGAAACAATCATTTTTGATTTTCATTACAAGTTTCCTGAAATGTTATGTTTAATTATGCAAATGTCATATTATGTTATTGAATATGTGCTAATCTGCATGCATATCCACAACAGGAATCTGAACATTGGATAAAGCCAGGTTAAAAAGGTTTTTAGAACATTTTGGATATCTCTTTGTATCACTACATAAATTAAAAAATGACCGTCAACAGCCATTAAAAATACATTTTGGCCATGTTTTTAGGAGAATAAAATGTGATACAAATCAGGAATCGATGATATGATGTTTGAACCAACCCCTGTGTAAACATCTTCGGAATACAGATCAGAATGAAACTGGAAAGTGTGGTGTATGCAAGTACTACTGAAGGGGAGATTTATGGCTGTACCTCATAGTTTATAAATTTGCTTGCATTCTCCAAATCCATGTCCTCCTTGCGTGGCGGGACGTCATGAGTGGCCAGGGCCAGGCAGCGCAGGGTGTCCCTGCCTGTCCCCCAGTCCCTAATCTTTGACAGCAGCTGGTCGCGCAGGGCTGGCGTCAGAGTCACCTTCCCTGTTCCCACCCGCAGGTACTGACAACGCTCAATCACACTCTCTGGAGCACCCTGTGAGGAGGAGGAAAGAGAAGAACATCAAGCAACGACAGCATCAAACAGAAGTGATGAAAAGTATGTCTCTGTGTATTTGTGATTGTATAATTCATTCATGCCTTGATGAACATCTTGCTCTGGGAGCCCGGCTTGATGGGGGTGCAATAGACGGACATGGACTTGCGGTCACGAGAGAACTCCAGGGTGAACTCCTTCTTCATCAACTGCTTGATCACCTGAGAGAGAAAAAATAGGGAGAAAAGAGGACAGAGGAGAAGAAGAAGAAAGTGACTAAGAGCCAGAGCTCGAGCTAAGTAGTTGTATTCGTGGGCAGCTGTCAGGCCGGCAGCCAGTGAGCTGGCAGAGCTACTGACAGTTGATGGATGACACTTTAGACCAAGCACTCAACCACCTTGTCTGGATGTCTGGCTGCCGCCTCACATGTCTGTGTACAACAGCACAGGATGATAATGCAGACCTGGCTGAGGACAGTTAGCAATAACAACTGGAAGCATATGGAAAATAACATTGAAACGCTAACGAGAAGGAATACCAAAATACTGGGCTTGGACAGTATTTTCCACCTGTACAATCCAATACAACTGTTCTGTCATACAATGCACTTTTATAAGAGGTCATAGAGGTGTTAATTCAATCATATGTTATGCATTGAGCTCATAGTTGGTGGTGGTGTTATACTGGACTGCATTATATACCTCATGTATATAACTAATGTTGTAATGCTGTTAGAATTTCAAACACTTTATTCTAGCGCTGTTCAATCCTTGAAAACACGGATTTCAAGCACCCATACCACCCATGTAAATACTGTAGGTTTACTGTAGGAACACAGTCCTTAAAAACATCACTATCCCCTACTCCTTATCGGCATCTAATGTCAAGTCTTGTTCTACCAGTAGGTGTCCCTCTCGAGTCAGTGCTGAGCCCATCACACATGGAAAGCTGAAAGGTTAACACTGATGATGCCATCTGTCCAGCTAGATGGCTGAGATGTACAAACACTCTGTCAGGGGACTTCAAACATCTGACGGATGTCCTGAAATCTGTCAGTGTGACAAACCTCTATCAAACTGGGAGACTAATGGGAGATGATCTCAGAATAGCATGCTGGGAAATGATTCTCCCCTCATTCCTCTGTTTTCTAGCTGTGCACGCCCAGCAGAGATTTGGAAGGTCATATCATCTAAAATTACTCATGGAAAATGTGCTGGGGATGCATGTTATTGTGAAACATTAGGCTTATACATGCAATCATACTTCTGCTTGTCTGCCCTTCTGAATTCTGTCTGTACGAGGTTTGTCATTGAGCCGTGTTCCAGCTGGAAGTGACACCAACAGGGATGTGAGTGACCTTTTATGTACAGTGGTGTGAAAAGGCTCGGAACACAGACTTCAACACAATGGACGACAGGCCCCTCAGCACTGAAACACCGACATCAGCTTAGCGATTAATCCGTCTTTAACACACCAAGACATACTTCCATGCACAGGTCAGACTCAACACTTGCATCTGACATCTTTTTAACAGACTTCAAGTGTCATAAGATGCAGCTAGCTTTGTGCAAAATAGACCTGAACTCAAAGTAATGAAGTGGGCAGACGTGCCGTCTTTACAGCTGTTGTAATTCAATATTAACTCAAAACCAAACACTCGCAGGTTCACACCCCAAAGTCAAACACATCTATCTATAGAGTCTATCAAAAACCTTGTGCTTTGTTAAATAGTCCTCCAGTATGATTGTGAACCCTCAACCTGAAGTCATTTGGGATAAAATGATAAATAAGTAATCTAGCACAAATATGTATACCAGGGGCTCTCTAGGTCATTATGTCATCCCCACAACCAGGCAGCGTACTGTATGGTGTAATGAGCAGAGTAATTACAGGCTCATCGGCACAGTCATGCCGAGAGAAGTAAACAATATGCTGACTGTAGATAAGTGATTAGGATGAATACTATACAGATCTCAACAGACTTTTTAACAGAAAGTTGTAGCACCTTATACGGCATTGATTGGACATTAAAAGTGCGCAACAGATTTAACATTGCACTCCTATAAACTGACGGACTCAAAATGGACAGTTCAAAATCGATGCTGCAGAACCGGATATTATCTTCTTATTCCTTATCAAATCATGGGCGCTAGTTTACCCACAGGCTACGGAAGCCCTGAGAATTAAAACAATCTGGTGATCCATTTTCTAAGTCTGATCTAAATAGTTTTATTTTCTGTGTTTATGACTCAAGAACAGGTGAAAAAAGGTTCTCATGATAATTCATTTTAGTTATTTTTATTTTCTATCTGTTGATGCAATACTCATTTTGGCCACAAGAGGCTGAAGTGTTCTGTCACACAATACTGTGTACCTTGTGTTTACATTGAGACATGGATGCTATTTAGAACATGGTGTAGTGGTGCACTTCAGCCTCTTGTGTCTAAATTGAGTATTACAACAACAAAACACTAAAAAAACTTCTAACTTTTTTTTTCCACCTGTTGTTACTGCCAAAAAAACAAGAAAAAACAAAACGTAGAAACTACTTTTCCTCGCACTTGTTTCACAGATGAAAAAAAGCAGTTTACAGCAGTACTCCCCAACACCTATAAAACAGACTTTGATGTTTTAAGTCGGAGTTCCTTTTCAACACATACATACATGCATACATGCATACATGCATACATGCATACATGCATCACACCACAGGGTCACACACATCTCCACATGTAGCTTACCGAGTTACATGCACCGGCACGTTCCACCTTGCTGACTCCGGACAGGTCAGTCTTGAAGACGTTCATCTTCTCCACCAAGGTAGTGAGAGCCGTCTCTGTGGCTTCACCCACCTTCTCGTAAACCCCTTTGGCCTGTGAGAGTACAGAAATACATCAAAACATGCTAACTGTTTTATAGCGGCCGAGTGATACAGTAAACATTTAAGAGTGATCAAGTGATTAAAGTCAGACTCCTTTATGATGAAACATTGAGAGAAACATGAGAACATAGTCTCCAAATGTGAACAACCCTCTTGAAGAATGACTCTTAAACAACAAGTGCTGCGAGCAAATCTGTAGGTCATTCACCTCTGCCTCCGCAAACTTTGAGTCATACATGCAAAGTGTTTTTAAGTGTAGGTGAGATGAACCAGTACCACACATCATTTGTTTGTTTTGTCTCTCCTCCAGCACTCGGTTGGATCTCACACTCTGGTCACTTTTTTTATTTTTAAAACATACAAAGTTGGTGGCAAAACGACCGTTTACAAGAACAGAAACAGTCAGTCTGGGGATGATAAGTGCTCAGCACGGTTACCATGATGATGACAAAGAGGTGAGAAATCCAAAGCAGAGAAAAAGATCATGCATCTGACAAGAGAGAGAGAGAGAGAGTATGTGTGTGTGTGTGTGTGTGTGTGTGTGTGTGTGTGTGTGTGTGTGTGTGTGTGTATGTGTGTGTGTGTGTGTGTGTGTGTGTGCTCAATCAGGCTTCCAATACAGAATTGCATTTTTTACTGTTTTAGTGGGGGTTTTATTTCAAAGAAAAACAACAGTAGCATGAAATTTCAGAAAATGAATTTGATAATGATGATCATAATAACCTCATTGTAGTCCAGTGAAGAGTCATTGCACATAGAGCACACAGTGGCCAACTCCAAAAGTCCATCAAAGTCTCCACACTGGACGGGCTTGTCTCCTTTCAGTCTGGGAGGAACACACACACACGTCACTCACAGCACCAAAACACAAGGGAGAAACACTTCGCAGTTCGCTACATCTCAGACACAATAGACTAATCAATATTTATAAGTGGGGAGGACATTCAGGTGTTTGGGATTCCAAAGTTGACTTGTGGTTGTACAGTAGTAAACAGTGAGTGTGTGTGTGTGTGTGTGTGTGTGTGTGTGTGTGTGTGTGTGTGTGTGTGTGTGTGTGTGTGTGTGTGTGTGTATTCCTGACAAGCAGTGCTGATTGCATGACAACCATGGATCTCTTCTCAGTAGAGACTGCAACCGTTGCTAGCGAAGCTCCCACACAATAACCCACACTGTGCTGTTATGAAATCGACAGGTTCATGCAGAGTCATAATGCTGTACTCAACCACTAAATAAACAACATGCATATGCAATGAGCTGTAGAATCCTTCTCCTACCTAATGACTAGCAGCCGACCTGTATTCCTCCACATACAGGCGCACATTCACTAATGTTTAGAAACACATTCTGATACAGCAGAGATCGAAATGACCAAACCATTAAAATCTGACACCTAGCAACCCCTCTTCAGTTTGAGTCATTCTTCCTATTTTTCTTCCAGTAATATGCAAACATAACAACATCCAGAATTATTAACTCTTTTCCTGGTTATCGCAGAAATTGCCATAGCAACACATAAAGCACAGCTAGAAATTTTTTTTGGGAATCATTATCACTGATGTGAAATATCTCGGACAACAGACCACAGACCAGTTAACTTTATATATTATATCTTGTATTGAAAAAAGCAATCAGGATTTCAACGAAGGATGAAGGATGAAGGGACAGAGGTGTTAGGGTGGACGGACCTTCCCCAATAAAAGTAATACATGTTTAAGCTGTGACACTCACATTTGTCCCTCGGGGGCATATGTAGAACCAGTTATAGAGAACTCATGAAGCTTGCAGCTAGAATCTTCCACCTTGTCTGCAACGAACATCTGGAGAGGAGAAACACAAACAGAGGCAGTATAGTTAGAGTGCAGGTAGTCAAATATTATATATATAATTATTACTAAGTGTCTGTACACAGGAAGTTCTCTGCAGGCTGGGAAAAGATTCACTGGGGAGGTCGAGTTCAAACTGCGGCCAATGAAATCTGTAGTGATCAAGAAATCCCCCCCGGCTCAAAGCTTTTCCAGCAGTCGCTGTATTGTCAACTACTTTCCCTGATTCTTTAGTGTTTCTAAACATGCAGGCAACATGGGAGTTGCACACTGCCATACATGCTATGCTCCGGTCAACTGCTGGAAAACAAAGCACAAGTCAGATGTAGAGGGGGAAAGAGCTCGAGCTCTGGGACTCCGGCTCGTTCTCAGAAGGTTTTGCTTTGTTGGCAAATCTTTCTCCTGAAATAGCCCCAGGAAGGGGGATGCACTGGTAATACTAATATAGTGATAAACACAAGTAGTGCTGTTGCTGGTGGTTTATATGAACGAGAGACCTCACTAGTCACAGTCCAAGGCCCTCTGTGCGTTTAAACACCTTGACTGAATGACGTACATAAAGTCACAATAGGTTCAAAGACCCTTGACCTCTAGTATTAAGTCTTTTTAATAACTTGACACTCAAGTTCAGCAAAGAGTAAGCACACACACACAGAGGGAAAACCCTCCAATGACCTCACTTAACTGTGTTTGAGACTCATTAAATCTGATTGAAGAATTAATGAAGCAGCTACTTGGTTAAACTTGGTTTCCTCCGCCAGGGTGTGTGTGTGTGTCACTGACTCGCCAGCCTCCACTCATTTTAAAAAGGGAACACAGAATCGACGGCAGACGTCCAAAGAGAGTAGCCGTCGTCCCTCTGTCACATGAGCCTAAAAGGTGCGTTTCAGCCTTTGAACAGAGGAATTATTCGGGAACAACTCTCTGCAGCATCAGGGTTACTCAATTCAGTCTACTGATGTAGTCAACATAAGAGTCAGTTATAAATAACTGTCATACCGAGTCATGATTACAGCCTCTGGGAGATTAGTTTTTGTGAGAACGTGCAATTTTGCATTTGAAATATTTGACATCGACGGTGTTGACATTTTCTTTCTTGCACTGTAGTAAACAGTGGCCCCGCTGAGAGGGAGATTTGTAATACATGTAAATGGATTTCCATTCTGTAATTAAGTCTTTATATAGTAGTGTTTATTGTTAGTGGCGAGGGATTCACAGAAAACAATGCTTGTAACCCAGCATTAGTGTTCATCTCCTTTAGATCAGCCTCTGGGTTTTCTGTCCACTCTCCTAACACACTAACTGGGCTGCATTAAGTTACTAAACTGGAACAGGTAAGGCCCACTAATCTTCTGAGCCCGTGTCAAAACCAAGTTTTAATACCTTGAATATTTCAGTTGATATTATGCTTACATGGTGCATATTCTGAAACATGGCCCCTTTGTGCATCACTTGAGACATTTTTTACTTTGAAATAGTTGGATCCGTTTTTCAAGTCCAATCTCAGCTCCTAGAATAAGTTTTAATAAACGGTATAGCCAAAATACACTCTTGGAAACGTCCCCATCGAACCCTAACTGAATATTTGGTAGTGATGATCAGGACTTATGTTGGTTAAAAAATGTGAAACGGGAAAATAGTATATAGTGTTTTTTTCCTCTGTAGGACATCAGAGCAACTTATTTTAATTTAAAGCACAAAAAGGTGAACGATAATCAATTTCCAACCAAGCTAACTTTGGAAACGCAGCGGGAACAACAGCTCACATTTCCCCTTCTAGTTCAATTTAAAAACTTGAAGCATTATATTGTGAAGCAGTCACAGCAAACCAAGGTTTGTGCTGACCACAATCGTTCATCAAAAATGCGTGTAAAGCAAAAGACGTGGTCATGTTTGACAGTGGATCAGTGTTAAATATTGCAGGGAGTAGGTGAACAGTCAGGAGCCGCAACGAGCTGCAGACCTTCAACTTCTCAGCAAGTTAATCAAATGTACTGTGACCTGCTGTTGTGTGGAAAACTACATACACCCATGGCATAATGGAAAACGGCCAATTATTGTCTGACTTCTTTATTAAAACAGTGTGTGTTTGTTTGGCTGCACAGTGAACGATACACCAGCTGTTCTTCTGATGCTGAAGAAGTTGTTGTACTGAAGAACAAAAGATATCCTGAATACAAATCACATGTCTCACTGAAATATGGGCCAAAATAGCACCTCCGTTATTCCCTGTCACTTTGGTAAACGATTTTTCATTTTATTTTGGGATGCACTGTCACTTTAAGGAACTTTTAAATAGCTTCACCCTTCTGCTGAATTCTTAATTTCACAAAGGTCATCAGGCTCTATACTCTCCCACTCTAGAAAAGATCAACAATGACTTCCACTGAAGCACATCGAGCACACAAAGCAGGGTAAAAAAAAAAAAGGTTGTTCTTTCATCTGTGGTCAGTTTTTCCTCACTATCTGATTCGATGTGGTCTCCAAGGAAACAAGGCACAGTGTGATCCATGTGACTCAGTGGTAGTAGCACAAGTTTGTATTCTTCTCACTTCCTCTGAGCCTGTGTGGGGATGAATGGTGAGTAAGCCTTTTTATGTGTGTGTGTGTGTGTGTGTGTGTGTGTGTGTGTGTGTGTGTGTGTGTGTGTGTGTGTGTGTGTGTGTGTGTGTGTGTGTGTGTGTGGGGAAAAGGGAAGTCGGGATACGGAAGGGAATCCCTGGAAATCCTGCGGATATGGGGATACCCCCGAGGCAGGGGACACATGTGGAGCTATCAGAGCCACTGGCTGGTGACAAGTCCAAGAATAAGTGCAGGTGGCTAACTCTGGGGAAACATTCATGTGGGCATTTAAGCCTTGACGCACAAAAACCATAGTAACCGAGCAAACACAAGCATAGAACGAACATCAAGAGGGGTGAGTTAAGCAACCACGGACATTACTATCTCCAGGAAACACCATGGCACAAAAAACCCTGCAAAGTGGAAGTTTGATTTGTCGTTGTGAGAGTACGAGTGCGCTGCCTTATCTCCCACCAAAAAGCGGAGAGCAGCTGGCCAGGGAGTGCAGGTGGAAGCAGAAGGTCAATATTTACCAGCGTCAGCCTGCCTCGCTCTTTTTCTGTCTGGGGAGGGTTTCTGTGAGATCACCGCTCCACGTCCCTTCTGTTAGAGGGAACTCCCTGCCGCTACGCATTAATCACACCGATACTGCACGTCATCTCGGGGAGCAAGGGGAGGGATGGCTGTTTGTACCGCGAGAGTGTCTGCCTTACAGCAAACGCATAGTCCTCTGATGACAACTCCATTTTGAAACAGCAAGAAAGTAAAATGGATACACTAAGACAAAGAAGATCAAATAGAGGTCAACATATTTATGACCGCAGTAAGTTGTGTCCAAACACAGTTAAAGCATTACGTGCAGCGTCTGCATTAACTACAGTCACTACAGGACTCTGAAGGTCACCTTTAACATTTACTATTATCTAGTAATTGTCAGTAGTCACATTGGATTCTGCAGAAGTTACATACTGTCGTCTCACTATAGAGTGGTGTGGCTGTGGGGGTGTTGTCTCAAGCCATCACACTCAGCCTCTCGGCCCACATAAGGTCAACACAGGCAATCAGGTCTCGAGGTCTTCACGGATCCCGAGCAGTGGTGCAAAGTAACTAAGTGCATTTACTCTTAAGTACAGTTTTTACATTTCTTTAATTACTTTAGCTATTAGTTACTTTGCAGATTCAGATGAATGATATGAAATATGATCAAAACACAAATTATAACATTCATGCATTAATGATATAATCCAATTATAAAACTGATATTATTCTGAAATGGTCCATTTTGCATTATGAGTACTTCTACTGTTGGTACTACATTTTTAATACAGGACTTTGATTTTAATGAAGTACAAAATCTGAGTACTTCTTCCACTACTGGTCCTGAGGAACCGGGATCCGACCTGAACCAGGTTTTACTGCTTGGGTTTTCAGGTCTGTGTGTTAATATGTCTAATACCGGAGTATCATCCTTCATCATATGGTGCGTTATGTTATAAATATTTTAAGAAATATGTAAAAGATTTATGCTTAGGGATGACAAATATCTTTGGGACTTTTATTCACAGACATTAGATTGCTTAGAAAATCATTATCTTCTGTCAAATGTTTTATTGTTGGTGAAAGAGGTGAAAACAGGACTTTCATTGATTCCTTTAGTCTTTGAACCAAATCAATTATTTTTGGATGTTTCTATGACTTCACATTAATTCTTAGGACACCATTATATTCTTTTAGCCTGTGTCCGTTTGTCAAATTGACAGCACATAAAGCTGCTGCTCTCTCTCTCTTTTAGAGGCTGTTCGGGGCAAAGGCATTTTGGATCGTGGTCCAATTATCCTCGGGTCTATTCTGATAGGATCTCTCTTTTTGTAAAATGTATTTATGCACGTCAAGAGCAGTAAATCCTAGTACCTTCTAGATGAATACTTTTTGATTGACTAATAACTTATAACAACTGCCCAGAATCTAAAAGTAATAACTCCCCTTTTAGTAATAAATAAACACGATTCCAGATGTTCTAATGGAAATCACTGAATGAGCTCTGGGGACACCAGGTGTGTGGGACATGGCTTTAATGCTGCCCACTCATACTGGCCACCAGTAGCTCTGAAGTCATTAGCGGAGGTGAGAGGTGAGATGGAGGATGTAAGGACAAGAGGTGTTAACTGAGATTAGGTGTGTGTGTGTGTGTGTGTGTGTGTGTGTGTGTGTGTGTGTGTGTGTGTGTGTGTGTGTGTGTGTGCGTGTGTGTGTGTGTGTGTGTGTGTGCACCTGAACAGGAGCCAAGACAAACAGAAGCGCTGGCATTTACTCTGTGCTTGGAGCAAAGACGGCTTGCGACCAACACACACACACACACACTCACACACTCACACACTCACACACTCACACACTCACACACTCACACATTCTAACAGACAAAGGAAAGGGTGAGGCTATGCGCTACAGAACTACTCATGAATAGTTGTGGATAAGATCTTTCAGCGCTTGTCGTCTCATGTAATTATATATACACTATTTATACACTGAAACCTACGGGGCAGTTTTTGTGTTTATTCAGCCGATGTGACATTTTGGGAAACCTTCCCTGTGTAAGTGTGTGCTGACCAGGTGATATACTGTAGCGCTGTCGGTGCTGCTGGGCCATGCCAGCCCGTACTACTCCACCAGCAGCCATCTCAAATCTGCCAAATGGAGGTAAACATTACAACACCACAAGGATTATCCATCCATCAAATAATTGGGATTGGGTTCAATACTGAACAGCAAACCTTGTAGAATTCACCTCCATGAGCTTTTTATGAAATGTCAATCAAATGACAGGATGTGGAAATCCTAAACTTAGGATTCAGTTTCTGCTTTAAACTAATTCAGCTTTTGAAGGAATACTTGGAATACCACAAAATTAATTTCTCACCGCGTGTTACCTCGATTTTGTAAAGAAAACTTAGTTTGTATCGCATGCCTCCACGGTGAACAAAGAATCCAAAATCAGAGAAATGTCCTGATGAATTGGAGTAAATTGGGGCCGCGTTTAACAACAGCAAAAGTATATCAAGTCTCATCTATCCAGTCGTATGCCCACTTACTTTCCAGACACATGCATTTTCACAAAAAACTTACCATTCAACCTCTTAAAAAGGGAAGGGGGAGGGAGACGAGACAATTAACTGTCATGCTGGCTTGTTGGGAAGAAGGCTGAATAACGCTCGAGTTAGGCAACATTTTGGTGAGGAAAAACTGGAATGGCCATATTCACAGGGGTCGCTTGACCTCTCACCTCAAACATATCCGACTGAGAATTGTTCTATGGATACTCACGAGTCTATCCTTTCCAGATGTGCCCACTTTATGCTAATCCCATGCAGTTTGGCGCAAAGAAAATGCATGCAGTACAACCTGTTATTAAAGCTTATTTTAAAAATGGTTTCTGCATGCTGGTGTCTTGGAACTGCATAAAGTGACTGGAAAGCTGAGACTCAAGTGGATTTAATGAGAACAATTGTATTCATGTGTGACGTTAGTCCTCATAGTAGCTCTTTCATTGTATTGAGACCGGTTTCTGATACTTGACCTCACTGTATGAAATGAGTTCTTTTGTTCTTGCAGAAATCTCCAAATGTCAAAAGGTTTTGATACCAAATCACATCACAAGTTTTTCTATAGTGTTCTTCTTTCAAGGTTTTTTGACTGAGACTGTTAATGATAAAGCATGTGTTTGGAGAGTAGTGAGCATACGACTGAACATTATTTCCTCCGGTTTTGGATTCCTTGTTTACTGTGGCACGAGAAAGAAACTACATTTTCTTCAAGAAGGTAAGGTAAGTAACACAGAGTGAGTGACTAATATACAAATGATCATTTTGGGGGTGAAGTCTTCCATTAACTGTATGGCCAGAAGTCAAACCATAGCATTGCCACTTACCCTGCAGACGGACATCTGGTTGGTGGTGAGGGTGCCCGTCTTGTCAGAGCAGATAACAGAGGTACAGCCCAGCGTCTCTACTGAGGGCAGGCTGCGGACGATGGCGTTCTTCTTGGCCATGCGACGCGTGCCGAGGGCCAGGCAGGTGGTGATGACAGCAGGCAAGCCCTCTGGAATGGCGGCAACAGCCAGGGCCACAGCGATCTTAAAGTAATAGATAGCCCCTCTGACCCAAGAGCCACCGTGGACGGGGTCCCCGAAGTGGCCAATGTTGATGACCCACACGGCCACACAGATGAGAGAGATGACCTTTGACAGCTGCTGCCCGAACTCGTCCAGCTTCTGCTGCAGAGGCGTCTTCTCGTGTTCTGTAGCCGCCATCTGATTACGGATCTTACCGATCTCTGTGGAAACGCCGGTAGCAATGACCACACCTATGGCACGGCCTGCTGCAATGTTTGTGCCCTGCAGAAGAAAGAATTGAGAGAGATATAGGTGCAGGGAAGTAAAGCAGAAAGAATCTGTCAAAAAAGAGGGTTTGGTCGCTCCTCAGAGTATCTTGTGGAATATTTGTGAATTTCTAAGGACTTTTATCTTCCCTACTGTCTGAAAAGGACTTTAATTAGCAAAGACTTATAACACTTCCTAGATTAATTGTAATGCATCTCAACTTGTAAACAAAACATTCTATGTTAATTGTACATTTCTTAAAATGTTGTATTATTGCTTAGTCTTAAAACTTGATGACAAATGATTGATATTAAATAAGGGGGGTATATTCAGAATCCATGTTTGGCTTTTCACCCGTCCTGCAGAATATTCAAACTTTTTCTTGAAATCGTTTTTTTTTATATAATTACAGTAACTACATTCAAGTGGAGAAACATGACTCAGCGAGCTGCAGGGCGATGTGCTTACAGAAAACAGCATGTTTTTTTTGTCTTGGTTGACGGCTCTGGGGTCAGGGACAGGGTCAGTGTGTTTGATGATGGACACAGACTCCCCTGAAGAAAAAGATCGTACGAGACAATTGTACAGGGTTAGGTGCAAGTGAGACAGGAGATTATTAGACCAACAATGTGATGTTTTGGGTGTGACTCAAACAAAGTTACACTTACAGCCTAAAAGGAGTAGAAAGTACAGGCAATATCACAGACACTAAAATAACACAATGTTAATAACTATTGGTCTTCTTTCAATAAAAAAGGTACAAGGGAGCATACTCTAGCCATACTAAAGCCATGAAGCAAGAGTGTGTGGTGCCTGATGAGAGATGGGACATACCTGTGAGGATGGACTGGTCCACTCGCAGGGTGGTGGACTTTATAGATGTCACTCTGATGTCGGCAGGCACCTTGTCACCAACTAACACAAAAGCAAACAAACAAAAGAAACAGGGTGGGATTATCAAAAAATATTATATTGACTAGAATTGCCGCCTTGTATGTGTCCATGTCTGTCCAAAATGTCATCACTTCATAATTGAATCCTATTAGACATTTGTGTGAAATTAGCATCATTAGCGTATGAATTACTGAGTTATGGAAAAAAATAATAATTTGGGAGGTCACAGTGACCTTGACCCCAAACATGTCATACGTTTATCTTTTTCAAAACATACGTTTCAAGAAATTCCCTGCAGGCTTTCCTGAGATGCCACATTCACAAGAATGGGACAGACAGGCATATGTAGATACGCTGTCACCAGCGCAAAGGCAAAATAAAAGCTTAAAAAGAATACCAGTGGGTTTAAGTTAAACAGGACTATTGACCCTTCCAGACACAGCTAAAATGTAAAGCCACTGAAAAGCCACTGAAAAGCCACTGAAAAGCCGCTGTGTCGCGGCGCAAGCCATTGGAAATAAAAAAAATTCAAAGTGCAGCGGTGGCTTTGTGTCTGAAAGACCCATAAGAGTCTACAGCCGTGCTAGCAGCTCTCTGAGGCTTTACTTAGTGTTACCAGCTCTGTGGTTTTCCCGTGTAATTGTGCTACTTTTAAAGTGTTGCTGCAAGTTGAATTTTCTTGTCCACTGCTTCGGTAGACCTATTTTACATTCAAATTACATGAATGACATCTATAAATGAAAATGCATATTTTAAACGTAATTTTGTATTTATTATCCAGATCAGCACATACACACAGACATGGGTCACTCATGCACGCACGCACCTCTCAACCCCGGGGGAGAAAACTACAGTCACTGCATGTGAAGTGAAAACAGTACATTCATATTGTCCAGGCAGAGAGGACGTGGGAAAAGGGAAGCGAAAGAGACAAAGACACAGATTAGTTTGTGCGTCATTGAATCGCTCTAAATCTTCACAGAGCTATGTTTTGTTATGATAATGTACAGTATCTAGTTTCACAAAGCTGTTTGTAGGAAGTCGGTGAAAGAATTGTTTAGGAAAACTGCTTTTAATGCTGGCACACTACACATGTGTGATGTTACTTTGTAAATATAACAATACATTTGGCAATGATAGCAATGCTGTTGGACTTTAAAATAAGTGTATATAGTTTGGCAGAGGCATATTTAAAATGCTGGTATTGGGCTGGTTTGATTGGCCATTGCACTGGTTTTGGGCTGGTTAAATATCTTAAATATCTGTAGCAAATTTCACAGCAACCCATCCAATACTTGAGACATTTCACTAAAACAAGTCAGGGGCTCAAACATAATCGGGGTACCAATGACAAAACGTTGTGCCAATCTATCCAGTGCAGTAGATGTCAACCAAGAAGTCACTGGTATCCTCGAGAGACCTTAAATATCTGTAACAAATGTCAACCTGCTTGCAGCACTAGAGGAAAGGTCAGGGGATCATTAAAGTAACAGGACTTCATCCTCTGTGGACCAGAAGTTCTGTACAGAATTTCACAGGAATACATCCCATCGGTGTTGAGATATTTTAGTCTGGTCCAAAGTGGTGGATGGACCAACATTACCATCCACACAGCCAGCATGGCTAAACATGACCAGAACACCTACAGGAGCTTCAAAGAAGAAAAAAAGAAAACAGGACATTGAAGAGGACAAGACATACTTCTAAAACATCTTCCTTCTGAATCTTTGCTTTGTAATGTCTTCAGGTAAGTGAACATGTAAGTGTCGCTGCAGGTGAACACTCAGTTACACCCAATCGAAGGTCCATGTTTAAACAAGAAATCCTTAAGCAAAGAAACATCGGCTGGTTCAGCCTAAGCTCAAGCGACAGCCGCAGGTAAACAACGTCTCGATACAACCTTGATGGAGTCGCATTGCAGTTTTAGAAATGATTGATTATGTCCCCTTCTCTTGGTTCTCTCTTCCCTCTCTCTGTTCCTCTGAATCACCACATCTTTACATACGTTAGTCATGAGCTACAGAGGCATTAAATCTAAAAAATGCATTTCATCTTCTCCACCACAGTCTTACTGTCTGCTTATTAAGCCTGCATATTAAACTCCTATTTCATAGGCAGACCATTATAAGTATCTAATGCCCCAAAACAAAATAGTTATTGCTTCCTCTTTGTCAGAGCCCGACAGTGTACATTTAATGGAAATAAGTTCATCATAGAAGGACAGAGCTAGCGGATGAAACATTGATGTTTCATCTATTCATTGAAATAGATTCATTGATCTCTGAGCAGAGGAATGGGAAATTGTTCCAAACACAGCCGACAGAGACAGATGTAATATTCTTCACTCGTTTCTTTCCAGTATGATGACAAAGAAAAAGACCCGATCTTTACTTTGTGTAATAAGAGTCTCATTATTGCAAAATCCTCGGCCATCAGAGCTTCTCAGCAGCGAACCGTAGGCTATTCCTCTACCCAATCAGTCGGTCAAACTTTATTTATAAAGCCCTATATCACAAATTTGTCTCAGGGGGCTTTACAATCCGTAAAGTATACAACACACTCTGTCCTTAGACCCTTGCAGCAAATAAGGAAAAATTACCCAAAAGAAACCCCGTAAAAAAAATGGAAACCTCAGAACTGAGGAGGGATCCCTTTCCCAGGACAGACATCGATAGATATCGTGTGTACAGAATAAACAATGACAACGTAGACAATCCATATGACAAAAATGATTATGTGAACATGTACGAGGCTGCTCCTGGCCGATTACTGGTGGCAGGAAATAAGATGGATGAAATAATACTAACCCAGCAACATCGGAGACTGTTGTGTCCACATCTTTACAGAGGCCTGGCTTCATCGTGGCAACCCACATCAAGCTATTGTACTTGACGGGCGGAGTGCCGGGCGGATCGCAGGACAGAGCGCTCAAACATGGTGAACATCGTTTACCAGATCTACATTTCTTTACTGTTCAAGATGCCGGCCACATCTGCCCAGAGAATTCATCATTGTTTCCGTTTCATATTTTTTCTTGTGTAGAACAATTAGATTACGACTACATGTCGTTGTGCAACCCTGTGTTGCAGAATGACAATAAATGAAATAGATTTTCCTCGCTCACGTACTTCCTCTGTACAAGCAAACTTCACAGTGAAAAACTTTTCAAAGTGATTTCACGCTGATGCAAGTTTTTTTTTTTTTTTTTTCATTTCTTTCTGAGCTCGATAATCTCTTCTCGACATTTGCTCAATGTCCCGAGACCTCGAGGGGAATTTCTTCACAGTCTTTAACGTGACGGGACATGGTGAGAGCGATAGAGAGACCAAGAGGCCGCAGTGTGTGTAGCTGAATAGCCTGTACTTCCATTTCTGTATCATTTTCTCTACATTTCTCTGTCTGACACCTTGTGCTGGGCTGTGAGAGAACAAGAGTGGGAGAGGCGGAGGGGGAGATAAGTGTGTGTTTGTGTGGGAGATGGCTGGGGGCTACAGGTTCACTGTAGCAGGACTGGCCGAGGGCAGAAAAGAGAGGCTTTTCAACACGCCTACCCACAGACTCCTGCGCCCCGATCCACTTTCTGCCACGGCCTCCCACAGACACGCTCCATCTGCTAGAAGACAAATGTATCCTAAAACAGCCATGGTGAGTTTATAAACAGTCTTTTAAATATCAGAAAGATCAGAAATGTGTCTGACTATCATTTGTAGTGCTTTGAGTATCAAAAAGCAAGAAATTATATATTTTTCTTTAACATCTACCGCATGAATTCATGAATAAACTGGAACGTAAAGCGAATGAGGTCGGGTGGTTTGGCCAGCCGGCGTTCTCCTTCCATTTGGTAAAACTGGACTCCAAACAAAATCTCTTGCATAATATACTGGCAAAGAGGTCTTCATCCACATGCAGGCTAACCGGGACTCGCTAGGTTTCCATCTCTTCGGGTCCTGTGTAAACCCTCGAGGAGTTCCCGACAACCAGACCGCTGCAGTCACTCCATTAAAAAAACTAAACAGGAAAGTTCCAGTGGAGGCGCAAATCACAACTGTGTGGTAACCGTGGCTGGCATCGCAGGCAGTGTACTTACAAGAAGGCAGGCCGGCAGCAGCTGGAGAAATTTGAGTAAATATATTGTTTTTGTTCATTTCTCTCCTCAAACAGCATGTGTGGTCAACGGTGTCCTTTTCCAATACCCCCATACAGTTTATTTTACCCCCTAGCATCCAGTTCCCATGGAGTCACCACGGACTAACCAATGGAGGAGAGGGTCGTTCATTTGTTTTGTTTGTCTCCATATTCCTACATGATTCAGTCAGAAGGGTGTGCAAGAACATCTGACACACGCTTGAGAAGTGAGAAAAGTGTGTTTCTATCTCGGCTGTTTACCCGTTTAAAACTGCTTAGCAACAAGATTATGTCAGACAGAACGAACGAAGTGCTTAATATGCGACTCAAACCTCTCCTCAGAGTAAACTTAGCACTCTGAAAATGCACTCTGTACTTATAACAAGCTGGAAAAGTGTTAACTATTGCCTCGTCTTCAACAGAATTTCACACCAGCGTGTCCAGCCATCTCTGCCTGCAGAAGGAAAGATCACCTTCTATGCCATATAAGGACAACAATGCACAACTGCAGAGACACATTTAACTGTTAACAAAAGCCTTTCCTCCATCATCAGAAACCTTATTTAAAAGGTAATAATTCAACTTTACTCCCCATCATGACAGTTTCTAAGATTTTCAAAATAAATTGTATTCATATTTTACCAGTTCATTTGTGCTTTAATATGAATTTATTAACAGAAAAAAAACAGCTCTCCTTATCTAATGTTCATCCACTGTCCTTGTGGATTGTTTAAAAAGGCACACTTAAGATGAGGCACCCATGACAAATCCCCTCTTCACCTGTCGTGTCTCCCCTTAAATAAAAATAACATTGAACATAAAAAAGTGGTTAATGTTGCGAAGCGTCTCTTTCCCCACTGTGGGAACACCAACATGATCCGCGAGCAGCTGCTGACAGCCAGGAATAACATAATATCCCTTATTCAAACAGCAGATGGTTCATTTTAAGTCGTATCTGTTCGCCACACTGTCATCACAGGTGTCGTTAAAAACTCCACCCCGTGAACTGCAGCTTCACCGAGATGAGCTGGGCATGGAGCGTTGTCATGGTGACACTGTTGGTGTTGAGCAGTGCTACCTGTGTGGGCGCGGACACACACACACACACACACACACACACACACACACACACACACACACACACACACACACACACACACACACACACACACACACACACACACACACACACACACACACACACACACACACACACACACACACTTAACTACAGGAAGTCAATATATTGTCTTAGTCTTTTACTTATAAAAGAAAGAAGGACAGAAGAAGCTTTACATCATGCACTTCTATACATCAGCCTGGTACCGGCTTTCATGCATGAGGGAAAACGGATCCGATTGTACCGTCAGTGTATTCTTAATGCATTTGATTATACACTCATTTAGTTTCAGTTGCAGTTTACATCCATGACAAAATGTCATCACTTCATCATTTTATCCTATTAGACATCAGTGTGAAACATAATGCCTCTGGCAACACAATAATGTTACGTAATATTACCTGATGACCAAAATTAGATTTATACTCTGGCGGTTTCATTCAAATATCATTTCTGCTAGCTGGCATGGGAGATAAGGAACGCAGGGAGAAAAGTAAGAAACGTGATAGTAAACAAAACCTTGTCACGCATCGACTCATATTAGAGCTACTTCATGTCAGCACTTACAGAACATAAGTTTGCCATTA
Organism: Cottoperca gobio; assembly: GCF_900634415.1. Classification (NCBI taxonomy): domain Eukaryota; kingdom Metazoa; phylum Chordata; class Actinopteri; order Perciformes; family Bovichtidae; genus Cottoperca; species Cottoperca gobio. The sequence goes on along the minus strand of NC_041368.1, from coordinate 5,759,022 downwards.
TGTTACATTACGTGGAAGGTTATCAACGGAACATTGCTGCAAGAATTCATTTTGTTAAAAACGACAAAATCGCATGACTTTACAAAACCTTTTAAGGATTTGACTGATTCTATGACTTGCAAAAAAAAGCACTGGAAAAGGAGATTTATTAATTCTATGACTTCATCAGGTTTTTCATGACCCTGGGAACCCTGTACAAGAAACAGGAAGGAATTTAGTCAATTTGAGGGGCCAGTGTGAGGAATCCTCAATGATAGTATGTTGGATTGATGTTTTCATTTTTGAAACCTGAAATTGAATAGCGCCAAGGCTTCAGTGTAAACACGCAGCTTGGATAATCTCCTTCCTTGCCTCTACATGCTGTGATTATGAATGAACGCTGTGATCTCTCACACATCCCTCTGAGCTGTCTGAGACGAATCACTAGCCATGCGAGGCCGAGGATTGCGCTCTCAACAGTGGTCATGTCGACTGGTGAAGTGATCTCCTCGGTGCTGCACGAGTGTGCGCTCGCACATCAACTTTTGCATACACAGATGTTCTGGAACCGGAGTGACAACAACACTATTTTTAGATGAGGCTGCCCACACATGGGAGATTTTACAGCGGGGGAATTGTGTGTATGTGTATGTAATGTGGGGGGAGTGTGAGCGAGGACCTGACAAACATACAGCAGCGTCCAGGTGGTGAGACTGAGAGCATGGAAAGCAAAAGGGGGGAAAGCTGCGGAAAATTAAACTGGGCCTTAAATACAAGGGGTGACCACAGCCACTTGCACAGAAACGCAACACACACACACACACACACTCTACTTTGAGATATTCCAATAGTGTTTCCAGACTCATGAATGGGTGGCAAAGGCTGTGTGTGTGTGTGTGTGTGTGTGTGTGTGTGTCAGCACTAGCATACAGGCAGCAGGGTGACAGCAGTAAGAGTCCATTGGAGGTAGACAAAGTGTAAATTAGTGTCAGTGTGACAGTAAGAGTTCCACTGGGTGCAGTCGCAGCTTACCTGCCACCTCCACGATGTCTCCCGGGACGATGTCTCTGGCTTTGATCCTCTGGACAGCCTTGCGGTTTATGCGGTACACCTTCCCCATCTCTGGCTCATACTCTTTCAGAGCCTCAATGGCATTCTCAGCATTGCGCTCCTGAAACAGAGAGATGTGGAGAAGAGAGAGTCGTGCCGAAGACAATTTAAATATTTTGGGGTAATTGATGTTTTACAATAAGTATTTAAGCTCTCAGGTTATGGGATCATGAAAAAACAGGCAAGGCAAATGCACTAATAGAGAAAGAGCAGCTTTTGAAAATTAAATTCTCTTTTTTAAAACACTGATGTGTATAGAAATGAATACACCTTATTATTATTATTATTATTATTATTATTATTATTAATAATAATAATAATAATAATAATAATAATAATAATAATAATAATAATAATAATAAAAGAAATGGTAGAGAGAAAAATAAAAAAAGACACATCTTAGGTCTCAAGATATAATTTGATTTCTAATTCTCATGGTTATTTTTTCCCTTCCATACATTTAATTTCCAAGATCCTTCTAATTATTGCTACTGTTATTACTGGGAACAATCTTTCTTTTAAGTATTTTCTCCAAGTAGTAGGATTAGTGTTTTTTTATTTTTTTTAAATACACCAAAAACATATGGCTGTGGTTTTTGCCATCTGCTCACTGCATTCTCTGCAGCATCTTGAAGTTTAATTTTCTTACTTTGAATTTGGGGTGTCTTAAAAAAATCGAATTATAATCTTTCACAAATATTCTATTTGAGTTAGACGTCTCATGGATGTTTTTGCACATTTGTTTCCACGTTGGTATCCCTTTGAAGAGTTATGCACTTGTTCCACTGTGTCCTAACAACAGCCTAAACTGAGTCCTAAACTCAGAGCAATTCAACGCGTCTTCTTTCCCAAAGAGTCGATGGACGCCCCAGCTCTATTTTTGACAATTGCATCAAAAATTCCGGTTTCTTCTTCAACACAAATGAACCGAGGGGGCACTTTGCATGAGCTCCCTGGTTTGTTTAAGTTTTGACTTGGCAGCTTCATCCCATTGCAATGTGCCATTAGAACATACAGGTGTTAGCACAGGGTGTCAGTTTGAGTAGAGCACACAAATAAAAAGACGCCAAAAAGGTGAATATATGCATCATGTAACAGCTGGTGGACAGGATAACATCTTTTTATACTTTACTAGCTTCTTAGTCATTGTTTGCTTTTGCAACCATGTGGACACCTTGTGGAAAGAGACAACGTTACTCGTGTGTGTGTATATACTTTACACAGTGACACTAGATGAAGACAGTGTCTCACCTGCCAGACCCCGATAACAGCGTTGGCGATGAGGATAAGAAGAATAACGACAGGCTCAACAAAAGCGGTGGTTGTCTCCTCTCCCTCCTCAAACAGAGCCAACACCTAGATGAACAGACGGTACATAGAACATTTAATACTGCAACTCAAGTTACATGACGGCAACAGAATACACATTTTCAGGGACGGCTTGCTCTGGAACATATTTGAGAGAAAACATGCTTGAATGTTGTTGCACGAATATTTGAATAAATAGTATTTGGACAGAGGAGCTGCAACTCAGTTTAAGTGAGTGTGTGTTACCTTTAGTTCCAACCTGATGCAAATCCACAGCCCTATCAGATGAACTTAAAAACACCTTCATCGACACCACCCATCGTACTCCAAATGTACTCATTACCTCCGCCATTGAAGAACCCACTGATTCAAATACGAATATGAGGCGCAAATCCAAATCACGGGGCAGATACACTAATCATTTTCCACTTTTGTTCACATGATCACACGAGGTGGGGCTTGCCTTCTAGTTCTTTGAGAGTTTGTTACTACTAGCGACCCCTTTCAGTTACAAGCAGTCATATGATCCAGTGTTTATGTAAAAATATAGACTAAGTCCTGCCAGCTCATTCAAGTCAAACTATCATACATAAGCCTACAATAGAAATGAATGTGAACGAGTTAGCTCTAACAACATCTCCACAAAGACGGCAAATGTTCGATCATTCTTATGTTACACTATGTTACTGTACTTTTGCCATTTCACAGCCAGATGTAGTCTGATGGCAGCTGAATACTAGTAGATTCAGCAAAGGAGTCAGAGATGGCCGTTACTTTATGTTAGCTGTTGTAACAACCAATAAAGTACATCGTTAGGAGATCATAACGGAAAAAGCTCCCAACTGCGACACAGAAATGACTTTACCGCGTTATTTTGTCGATAACTACTGCACAGCAAAAGCAGCAGAGGGGAGAGAAGGAGCGATATCGTGGATCTACTTTTCCATGATCTGATGGGGCTTATCAAATGACAAGAGTATATTTACCCCCCCCCCCCCCCCCCGGTGTATTGAGCAGCAGAGTGTACGTCGAGGCAGGCCTGAGCCCGGTCGATAGCTCATCATTCCCCATCATTGGGGACGGTGACTCTCCCTTCTGAGCGGAGATTGGAGGGCAACAATGGCAGTCGTCTCAGTAAGGACGGTTCAAAAGACACAATCAGCACACATTCAGAAAAGGGTTTGAATACCTAACTGCTACTTTCACGCTGAATAGGAGTTCAAATGGAGAGATGAGTAGGCTTTCTTTCGGGTTTCAGAACTCATTGAGGGAAACTGCTTGCATTTGGCAATCTGAGCCTAAATGAAGCTCGAATTCAGCGTTGGGTTTCCAATCAAAGCTTCATTACCAAAATAAATCTCTCCTTACAGCTTTAAACATTGCACTCTTCACACCCGCATGCATAACTGAATACTGAGACGCATGCCAACAGATGGCCCATTATATCTCAACGTTTCCCAGAGTTTTGGAACATCACACGGTGCTCAGCAAAATGGAAAAACACAATTTATTCATATCAAATTGGTCAGAAAAGAAACCCTCTTAAGGTCACCTATTGAAAAATGTACTATAAACAAAAGGAGGCTTGAAAGCCATTTCAATAGTCAGTTGACTTTTTAAGTCACTTGCTGTTCTCTCTTAGACTCCCCAACACTGAGTCAACTTAGTGACGTGGAAAACCAAATAAAAGATTAGCCCCATTTCTTCCTTCAACTCAAAGGGAGGAAGTGTACCGATTGTTTTCAGGTGGCTGCTGTGTGGCTCTGCTCTATTCAACTACCAGAGACCAGCTCGTAGCTTCAGCAGTATTACCATACATCAATTATGAGAGGAAATAATACAATTCTTTAATAAACTGAGGCACACTTTTTTTTTTGGCATCTTTGCCTTCATTGGTCAGTGGTAGAAAGAGGGGTATGACATGCAACAAAGGAGGTCAAAGAGAACGTTCTATAAAACATAGCCTCAAACAGCCTTTTGAACAAGTCACAGTATCTTTCAAGCTTTGTTTTATAGAATGTTCTCTTTGTAGCCGCCATTTATGTGAAAATGACGGAAAGTAAAAAAAACTAAAGTGTAAGCCGTCTTAAAGTGTGTTTTTGTGCTTCACCTCTAAAACACTGTATAAGGCCACTTCCCCCCCCCATTGCATCAGCTGCTTACAGCATAGCTAACTGCCTTTGCGCATAAAAATGTCTTATAATCTAACAATTAACGTGTGTACTATTAACACTTAAGTCTCATTAACACACAATAATATTAATACAAATCTTACAATGACTTATTACTTACTAAACAATGCTTATTACAAGGACCTCAATATAAAGCCTCACCAAGTAGCCTAACACAACCTGTTTTGTGTGATGATAAGCTTCACTCGGGAGTCATGCAAAGGAGGCAGGAGAATCTAATCAACTCAATTTGAATACATTCAAAATAACAGCCAAATGAGTCCGCAGGTCATTCTACTTCAGCCACTCCTTGATTATACTGGCGATGTACAAAGCAGAGAGCAAATAGAAAGGTTAAAAGGTTATAGAGGACTATAGGAATATCAACTGAAATGTGTGTGATCAAGAAACGCTGCTCTGGAGTGAAATATATGCGAGTTTGAGTCAGACAAGGTCACAAGGAGCCTCACTTTAGTTCCAGAGCTCAAACTACTGCAGGCAACGATGACATTGTAAAGCATTAGAGTCTGTGCAGCAGTGGAACAGGGCCGTGTTCCACTATAAACAACCTTTTTAAGCCCGATTTACACGAGGAAAAGTGAGCCCACACTCCAGAGTCCCGCAGTTACAGCCTAACACAACAGCAGTTAGAGAAGATATATTGTGTCATGTACATTTTTAGAGCAACTTTCCTACTTTCAGAAATAGCAACAGCAATTCCATCCCGAGACTCTGGGGACGAACTGGAAAAGAAAAGTTATTATGCAGTCAGGATTCCCTCACTCCACCCCTCTCCGACCTTCACCACCCTCGGGCTGCAACCAGGGTCGCAGTGTGAGACGCTGCAGCAGAGGGAGCTTAGATTGATAGTTTTGTTTCCAGTTGAGCAGAAGTGCTCTGCTCGTTTCTGCTCACTGAAACCATTTCAACAAAGGGGGGGGGGGGAAGGAAAATCCTGTAATGCACAGGTTTCCACATGAAAATGAACCACAAACTAGGCTGAGCAGTGTTCTAACAGGGGAATAAAGCAAACCCTAAACCTAATAGAGCTAGTCTATAAGGTGGCAATCTTCTTGCCAATGTCCAATTTGAGTCTCAAATCCCATTAGAGACTAAAGATCAAGAAAACAAATAAGATGAAGGGCACTGGCACTATAATTAGCTGGGTGGTACTTACAAAGGAGACGCAGGCAGCGAGCAGCAGGATCCTGACCATGAGGTCTTCAAACTGCTCCATCATCAGCTCCCACAGGGACTTGCCTGAAATATACACGTCACACGGCTTTATGCATCTACTTTTTTATTTGTGCAAAAACAAAACAGTCGTGACTTTACAGGAACAACAATGATGATAGGAACGGGGGGGAATACTAAAAGGAAGAACTAAGAAACAAGGGGATGTACAGAACTTCACATCACATACATAACGAAACAAACCTCACAAAACGATAATAGTCAGAATAATTCTAATAACAACATCTTGCAGTTGCTGTGACTTCAATGAATGTAGCGAATGCTTACGGGGAATCTGTGAAATATGGCACGAGTGTGTATGATTGTGTGTATAAGGTTGAACAAATACATTTAAACAATAACAATAGTAACACATACTTAATAATGAATAATAATGAAGCTAAATGGTAATAATATGGGAGAGAAATAACTAAGATAAATAAATAGTTTGATATTTTATACAAGTGTTACAGTGTGGAGCTACCACAACACTTTATTTAAAGCTCAAGTCTTCCACTGTCAGGACTCAAAGTGTGTCCTTATACTTAAGGGTGGAACAGATCTGTAAGATGTATTGACATTGGTTTCTTAGTACTGACAAGCAGTAGTAAATAAAGACAATCCCTGTGTTTACAGGAGGAGTAGTGGTGTGTGTCCATTGGTGAAAGCTCCAGTAATGTACACTTCCAAAGTTTAGCTCTCTGTCCACGGAACAGAAAAGATCCTGGCTCAAGACACCTAATCAGGTCGTAAAGGGAGGAGGATCACAGCACGCTGGGAAAATCAATATTTACCTTCTTCAGCTGGGAGCTCTGTGGAAGTCACACCACGTCGGTTGTAAAGGGATCGAATTGGCGGGGCCGGAGAAAGTGGAGAGGGTGGAGGGTGGAGGAGAAAGACAAAGAGCAGTTAATACATTTGATTAACTCCGCCTGGCTGTGAGATGCATCCACACGTACAAATTGCCCTGCAGAATCCTTCTGCTCCGTTGTGATGAGAATATGCTCGATGCAGGAAGGCAGAAGAGTAATACTGTCAGATTATTATTGGCTGTTGTATTATTAATGACTTGAATAACTACCACTCAAAGTCTAGGATATGCTATTCTGAACTCAGGGTGTAGTAAACTCCACCTTCAATAGCTTTGGTGTAGTTTCAGGCATACAGTATCAACTCAGCTGCATAATGACTCTCAGAACAAGATGTGATTACTGTAATAACCAACAGCTTCTTAGAGCCCCTTGAGGGAAATGTGTGAAATTGGACTATATAAATAAAACTGAAATGGTTGCATAAGACATAACAAAGGCCTGTTGTACCAGTAAGACTGTTCAACATCTGTTAGGGCTGTAACAAGTGATTATATTCATTATTGATTAATCTACCCATTATTTTCTCATTAATTGTTTGGTGAATAAAGCAGTTTTAAAAAGGCCATGTTGACATTCATATTGCTCGTTTTGTCTGAACAAACTGTAAAAACACATAAACATTAAGTTTGATATTGAACAAGACAAGTAGAAAATATTCACATTTGAGAGACTGGAAGCACTTAAAGTTATTTGGCTTAACTTAACTTAATTGTTTCAGCTCTAAAACCTTCCAGGGTCCTATATTACCTATAGTATATGAGAAACGCTTTATTTTATGGTAGATGCTGTCTGTACCAACAATATTTCTTTATGTATCTATATATAAGTATTAGAGATAATTAGCTACATCAGAATTAGCTAGCAACAATTTTAATAATCAATCGTTTAAGTAATTGATCAAGCAAAACAATATAAAACGTTTACTGGTTGTATGAATGTGCAGATTTGCAAACAATGCTTCAATAATTAAAAATAATAATCATTGAAAGAGTAAACATTGGAAACAATCAGTAGTTGTGGCCCTATCTGAAATGACTTCGAATAAAGCTAATCTTTCTTAGATTGTGAGAACACTTTTCCTTCATCAGGACTGTGGTGATGTCATTGACATTCATGCTGCAGCTTCACTCTCTAAACAGTTGGAGTTTATTTCTCAGTGCTAAACCCCCTCCTTTTCTTTTTACATCAGTATGTGCATCCGTATGTGGGTAAGCTCCCACAGAAACAAACCGAAGAATGAAAACGCGTTACTCTTTTCTTTCACATCATCTTGTCATTTTTCATCTGTCATTTGAAAATGAAAAGCTGATGTTTTTTGGCATTTTAAAGCAAACTGAAGATCTGATCTGATTACCAGAACACGACACCCACCACACAGATGAGTCACTGCTGTGAGTAGAAAACACATCAGTCATGTTCTAAAAACATTCCAATTGACAAGTACTGTTGATCAGTGCCACCACGATGAGACGCAGGCATGCTGAGTCACTGCGTTGTCAAATCCTCATCAGGTCCAACGCTACGACCGAATAGGTCCAATGTAACAAACAACATCCATCACATCTGAAGAGCGTGATGAGTGAGAAAAGCATACATCTGACTGATGTGCACATTTTCTTCTTCATTTTGCACATTTGTCTGCTATCAAAGTCTTTGTTTTATCATTATTTTTCACATTGGATTTCCCTCGCAGTGGAAACCCCGTGTTCTTCTGCATGTTTTGACCAGATTGCACTACACGAGTACAAAACGTGACCGTGTGGAGAGAGGGGCTGGAAAGAGGAAAGGGCCATGACGTAAGCCCACAGCCTCCTTCCAAAAACCAAATCCTTGCAGCTATTCACATTGCACTGGCAGAAAGTGAAACTATTTGACTTCATGACTTCTGGACTCGTTCCACGGCTTCAAAATGTGCTTTTTTGGTAGTCAAAAGACAGAAAAAGCAATCTGGGAAATGTCGCCAAAGGAGATGAAAAAGTTGTTTCAGGTGGTACACTTCTCCTGATTTGGCTTGCAATAAAAGCAGTTGATTGTACAAACAAGCCATTAAAGAACAGAGAAGTTCTTAAATAGGTATTAAAGCCAAGCATTTGATAAGCGCCTCCAGTCAGACCTGCACATGATCTACTGAATATTCTTCTTCTATTAGACAACAAGCTTCTTGGGAGCCGGCCTAATAATAGCTGATGAGTCATCGTGGATTGCTTTTCAAACTTGCTGTCTGGAGGGTTTTCAGAGTTCAGGTTGGACACGGTTGAACTCATGGGGGACTTTTGGCTGCACTCTGCCAGCAGCAGCAATGAGGAGGAGTGGGTTCTGCTGTTTTCCATGCTCTACCAGTCTGACATGAGCCTGTTTCCCCATTACTGTGCCTCCCTGGTTGTATAATGCTTTTATGGCAGACAGGCTGGCTACAACTCGAGTGCTGGAGACAAAGATGGATTGATGGAATGGACAAGACAGACGAAAGGGGATTAAGGGCAGGGGGGGGGGGGGGGGAGAGAAAGACAGGGCTGGAAGTGTTGAATGGGGTTCCCCGACTTCCCTCTGCCAAGGATTCCCTCAGTCATCTGGGCTGTGTCAACCCAAAGGCTTGCCCAGGCACATTCCTGAATACTGACATCACCTCCCTCTCTCCGTGTCCCCACAGCACCTCCCCAGTCCTCCTCCCTCCCGGCCCAGACAATGAATAAAAGAGCTTGTTTACTCGCAGCAAAAAAGCGAGCAGCGCGCGGAGCAGAGGGGAGACACTTCCTGGAGACAGTTGCCAACAACAGCAGAGAGCTGCTTTCTGTGTCCGGAGAGGCAGAAAGAAAAGCAAGAAACATGGCCCGTCTGGAGAAGGAGCTTTCAGTGCAAGATCCTCTTACGCTATTCTCTCGAGTCCATTAACAAATTACAGCCCAGATTATAAGGACCCCCAGTAAACATCACATCTTAGTGTGGTTAAGTATTAACAAGCCAGGCCTTCTTGTTTAAACTACAAACATGAGAAAGTTTTCAGCAGTTACCATGACGACTTGACTCATGAAGGCTCCTTGAAAACGAGCATTTTTTACGAGGTAATGTACCAGTGTGTCAAAATGTACCAAGAATAACTGTTATGCAATCAACAGGGCCTTGATGCAGCACGCTCTGACTGCAGGAATCTAAACCCCCCACACATTCTGATGATGTGAACAGGCTCGTTTCTAGCCTCCGCAGGCTGCTAATACAATTAGCATGAGCAGTAGCAGACACACCTCCAAATAAACAGCTAGCAAAAATAATAATAAATCAGACATGTATCGGATTTAGGACCACATATTAAAGAGGCCCACATCTGAATTGAAAATATCAGATTCCATGTGATCTGTGTTTTGCCTGCAGTCTGAACATCTTGGCCCCAGCTCCTGGATCCCGCTCCATTCATTGTCCATGAGAATGTAAAACAGGCCTATAAATACAATGATGGTAACCCCTAATGACATGGTCTACTATAGCTTCCTATATCCACTCACTCTCCTAATGTATTCTCCCACCGGAAAAGGTTGAATGCATTACCCATATCAAATGTGAATTATAAAAGTTCTCCTCTCTAACCTTATTATCTCTGCTACACAGAAGGCATTGCAGGTAACTGCAGAGACGTTTGTCTGCAGTCTGACAAAGTTAATGTTCCCTCCATTTACAGAAATGTCAATAGAGGGCTTCCCTTCTCTTGAGGAAGTCATACCCGACCATGTCAAGTGGGCGAGTGTCAGCAGCAGCTATCTTTTGGTGCCTCGCTGACCTCTGAACAGCCGCCCGGAGGGCTCAGAACAGGAGCAGAGGAGGAAGTGGTACCAAGTCACTAATCACTCCTCTGCAGCATTATGATATGCAGCTCCGCTCATACTGGATTAAAGCTGCTGCACTCACACAAAGCAAACATATAAAGAAGTGTATAGCCATCCTAGCTGCTCTGTGAGGCTAACATTTCACAATGGCAGTACTAACATGCTGATGTTAGGCAGGTATACTGTTTACCATGTTCACCCATCTTAGTTTAGCCTGTTAGCATGCTAACATGTATACAAAGTATAACTGTTAGCATGCTAACATGTATACAAAGTATAACTGTTAGCATGCTAACATTTATACAAAGTATAACTGTTAGCATGCTAACATTTATACAAAGTATAACTGTTAGCATGCTAACATTTATACAAAGTATAACTGAGGCTGATGGGAATGTAATTAGTTTTTCAGATATTTATTCATCAAAGATTAGGGTAAATATTTGGATTATATCAGTTGAAGTCATTTAGCATAGTCAACATAGGTCTTTTAATGTTTTATGTGGAGGGTTTTTTTGTGACGATTTAGCCATTTGAATGGCAATGTTCGCCTCCCCACGTCTCATCTGCTTTTTTGCAAGAGCACCGTCGATTGACAATAGACTGTGAGCGGTAAAATACAAACTAGCTTTTTCCCCTTAGTGCAGAATTATAATGTTATAATGGTTATGAGAGACTAACCTCATGGTGGCAGTAGAGGAAGGTTTTGGGGATCATAGTATATAAATCATCTGGGGAATATAAATGTCTGTGCAAAATTGTTGTTCTAGTATATGTAAAGATTTGTCAAAGGATAACTGAAAATGACCACCTGGTGGGGCTAAAAGAGGAGTCAGGGGATCATCAAAGTTATTCATCCTCTGTGGACAAAATCTCATAGCGATTCATCCAACAGTTATACTTTCAGTCTGTACGACACTAGTGGACCAACCTCAGGGTGAGCCTCGAGATGCAGTTACATTTTCAGCTAACATTAGCCAAATGTTTAAAACCTGCTGACACATCCAGACCCTCAAGCTGAAAAGACTTTGATAGTATAGTTTTGCATACTCTTGACAAAGTTTCCACATTTCAGAGAGAAGCAAATAATTACATAACCATGCACAAGGGGATAATAATGATGAAGTGCCCTGCTCAAGTCAATTATTATTATTCTAGCTGCTGTTTGATTAACTGATCCACCTGTAATTCTCTCCATGCCGGAGACGTATGAGGAAACACCATCAACTGTCAAAGCTGCACTGCGATACGTTCATTTGTGAGGCTCATCTCTGAAACACTGTTGTGTCAGAGAAGGAGAATTTGTTTCAAAGTGGAGATTTTATCTTTTCTACCCAATTAAGACAGATCCAGCTCAATGGCTGCTCCGGCTGCCCATTGGCTGGACTGTCTCTGACGTCATCAAGCTGTGGTCAGGGAAAAAGAGACTGGCTTTTCCCTCCTGATGTTGCACAGGACAGCTCATGCTGAAATGAAACTGCAGAGTCACTCTCATATCTGTCCTGGGAGAGTAAGACATCTACCTGTGCAATCGAGTGCTGTGTATATTGCAGTTGTAGATTTTTACATATCATATCTAACTGAACTGTTCTTAACTACTTTATCTTTACAGTGCTCGTTGCACAGTAGATTCAGGTTTAAATAAATAGTCTAATATACACCAAGTAAGCGTCTTGCTCCAAATTTTAGAGTCACAGTATGATGAGTTCTGCTGGCAGAGGAAAAGGAAAAGGGCCTGTCAACCAACAACACATGCAGGAGGTGATTAGCACAGAGCTCGTATCTCGTCAGGGCTCAAAGCTTCCTCTTTAAGGTCACAGCTGTGCGAACTGAAGAACCATTTTTTGAACATCCCAACAGGCTAGTGAGTAGCGAGGAGGATGGAACCCAGTCACCCAGTAGCCAATTGGAGAAGCTAAAGAATGTGAAAAATAGTCAGTAATCCCCCGAACAGCAGACTGAAATATCTGTGTTAACACTTGGATATTTATAGGCTTTATTCTAGGTTTAGAAACCAGAGCGACACTTCTATCCAATCAAATGCCTGGTACAGTACAACTTTACCCATCAGAGCCCTGCAGAAATGGAGGCCATTCACACTAGTGAAAATTTCAAACTGTAGAAATATTTTTGAAATGGCTAAAAATAAATAGCACATACACCCACTAACACTAGAAGTATCGGTCACTGTAAAAGCCTATAACTTCAGCATGCCCATACAGGATAAAAGTCCTCTTTGATGTGCCAAAAGTATATTAATGGATAAGTCTGGTGATATTCTATATTTTCCCATAAAAAGACCAAAATCTACAACGAATTTGTACCTAATACTAACACGTGTTGTTTGTGTGGCCAAAGCCATATACATCCATTTCCTCTTCGACATGCCACACTGTTGCAGTGAGTGACATGTACCAGTATTATGACGAACCAGGGCACTGTAGTTCATTTTTAAATTCATTTGAAAAAACTGGAAATACTCACTAGAGCACCAAATCTCCAGCTGAAAATAGTCCCCAATAATTGCATCAGTTACTCCTGTTTAAGTAATGTTTGCAAAAAACCACAGTGCCCAACTGTTTTATTAAATTATTGAGCCTTTTAAAAGTAGATATTTATGACTTTTGAAAAATGTACATCTTCAGTAGGAACAAGCAAACGAGCTTGGGGCCGAGTATAGAAAAGTGTGAAAGACAAAATAACACATTTTTCCTTTTGGTCTTTTCATGGTATTTGTTGGCAATAACCAAAATACATAATATCCCCAGCCTTTCCTTTGAATCCTTAGAAGCTTGATATCTATCAATATGATATCCATGTCGGCTTTAAAAAATGGAATTAGTCATGTTATGATAAATTCTCTGGAAGGTAGAGTTGTCAAACATAAATTATATTAAATTTAGAAGAAAGAGTAAAAGAAAAAAGAGTTTATTTAAATAAATAAAAAACGAAATTTTATGGTAAATTAATAAACCAATACCAGTTTGATTGATATTCCCTGGAGTGCAAAAAAAACAACAACAATAATTTAGGAAAGTAAATAAATCTGTTGCAAATGAACCCTTCATTTTCACAATTCTTATTTAACCTTTTTTTTCTTTTCTTTTTTAAGTGTATTGGTCTGTGAAGAATCTCGTAAAATTGGACAAAAATGATTGAGGAGTCACAAATTCTGCATCTTTTTAAATGTAATAAATCATGACATCATGACGTGAGCATTAGAAAAACCACCCATTCAAATTAGAAGTAAAATCATTTGGATACAAAACTATAGTATAGACAACAGAGTCAGTGTCTCATGTCATGCTCTTTTGGACAAGCCTGTCCCAGTGAAGAGGAACAGGTTTACACTTCATGACTTTTGTCGTTATTTTTCCAACATACTTTACATGTTGCTCAATATGCTGTGCACACAGCTCATATGTCTCTGAATGCTTTTAGAAGACTTCATGTTCACATTAGGGTCAGACACATACTGTACAACGTATGCTCCATGTACACAGCCCACTCCTTGAAACACAAACACCTTTGTGTGCACATCTCCTCATTGGACCGGGTCATGGCTGTGCCTTAGAGCTCGGTGACTCAACATCATCTTACCATAAGGAGCATGATGGTGACTGACAGATGCAGAGGTGGGAGGGAAGGAGGCAAGAAGGCAAGACAAGTGACAAGCTCGAACAGGATCACAGCTCCTTTGAAGGCAGCTGGGCAGCCCACTAGAACAGGGAAGTGACTCAACACCCCAAGGACTTCAAATGACTTTTCTACAACTTAACTCTCCATTTTCAGCCCACACAACTCCAACGCTGTTACCACAATTTAAACTCTCAACTGGACCATTTTCAGACGGTAAAGTGGAGGCTGACAAACCCCTGATTGTGGAGTGTGCTGCAATGTGCAACCTGTGTGTGTGTGTGTGTGTGTGTGTGTGTGTGTGTGTGTGTGTGTGTGTGTGTGTCTCGTGTGAAGGAGGAGGTGCAGCAAACGGCAGAACGCCTCTCGTATTTCAAACGCAGGAGCGAGTAAGTCAGGCAGCTTTTATGTCGGGTTGCAGAACAGGAAGAGAAACAACACTGAGTGAGATCCCACTAGAGGAAGTTCGAAATGTTATTTGTGGCAGAAGCTAGTGTGCGGATAGTGTGATTACATTGCATAAAATAACGAGGATGGCATCACCTGATAAGCACAACTTGGGATTGCTTCAGGGACACGAAACAAAACACTATTTTTTGTGAGTCATTGAATTATCACTTTTGGAAAAAAGTTCACACGTCTAATAAACAAATTATTCAATAATTAAAATTACTTAAAGTGATAGTTTGGATGTTTTGAAGTGGGGTTGTATGAGGTACTTGTACCATGCGTAACCTACTGTAGATGACGGTCAGCACGCCCCCAGTTTGGAGAAACAGACAAAAGTACCAGCACTGAAGCTAAGCAGCAAAACGTATTTTATTTACCCAAGTACTGTACTCTATATTTAGAATACTTTCTCCACTTTAACTTGCCGTCAGACAGCCCTATCTGACGAGAACTGAAGCAGTTACCTATGTTCTCTTCAAAACAACTAGACTCCTTTGACAAAAACATAAATATTTTCCTCACAGAACACGGGAGTTGCTGGTCTACTGTTGCATCAATCGCTTAGTTAGTTTGTGTTATTGTGAGACTTTGGTGTTTTAAAGGGTTAGCTTAAATTGACCAAAGACACACAATAACACATTCAAACTAACAATTGAGGCAGCAATAGACCAGCAACTCCCCTGTTCTGTGAGGTAAAATGACTGTTTTTCCTCAATGGAGTGTGGTGGCTTTGAAGAGGACATGGATGGATATAATGGCTTCAGTTCCCCAATCAGAGAGGGCTGTTTGACAGCAACAACTAAATGTCTGTTTCTTCAAACTGGAGGCGTGCCGACTGACTATGGATAAGTACCTCATACAACCCCACTTCAAAATATCTTTCCCTTTAATGTCGAACTTGTGTGCAGAGTGCACTAACCAACAGGTGAAGCAGATACGGTTTTGGATGTTGGGCAGATTGTCTTTGATAACATAATCTGCTTGAAAGTCAACATCTAACATTGTACGCTGCATCATGATGATGCAATGACTTGCATTATAGGTTGCTTAACCTGAATATATTGCACAATTGTACTCCTCTCCTAAAGGGAGTGTCGAAAGACATTTTAACAAGCCAAGTGATTTATTTAACCATACTTTTATTATTAATGCCTCTTAATTTAACTCTAATTTATTATTTCAAAGTCTGAAAAAGCTTTGACTGCGTAATTTGTGAGATTATAAAGCAGGATTTGCATAAATGTTAAATGACAGAAGAAGAAAATTAATCAATAAATTAACTCCCTCCTGTGAAAAACCCTTTCTTCCGTGGAAACTCCCTCATCTGCGTGTCAGCAGCGCCTTTGTAAATGTGCGCCCTTGGTCAAACCCTTCTCCAAAAACATTGATTGCTCATGAGAAGAATATGCCCCTTTCTAAAATTGAGAGTGTACACACCACAATGATCGAACACCGCAAGCTGTAACAGCACAAACATTCTTGGTGCACCCACACACAGAAAGAGAGCGAGCGAGAGAGCGAGCGAGCGAGAGAGGGTGAAAGAGAGCCCTTTGACTTCCTCCACTACATCAGAACCAACTATTTAACAATCAACGTGATAAACTGTCTTGTAAATTGAGATGCTTGTAGTTTTCGACAATAAACTAGCTAATACTGTGTGTGTGTGTGTGTGTGTGTGTGTGTGTGTGTAAAAAGAGCTGCTTTAAATGAAAAGTGTGAATAAAAGGTCAGCCGCCTCCTTCCTGCAGCACAGACTGCTTTGTAGAAAAGACTGTCCAGATGTGGCAGTAACAATTTTCCAACATCTCAGAAAGGGATCAGAAACGCTGACGCTGCTCAGTGGAGGTTTTACTGTCACAGAACATGAAAGCGCAGACATAACGCCAGGAAGCCTAGACGGCGTTCACCTGTTTTTACTTACAGCGTGGCATTGAAAGGAAACATTTGATGTGCTTTGTTGTAAATATAGGAATCCTAAAATGCAAGAATCTATGGCATAAAGAACAAGGTCAAATCAATAATCTCCTGTTCCTAATGAGACAAGAGTGCAGGGCTGCAACTAAGGATTATATTCAATGTTAATAAATCTGCAGATTATTTTCTAGATTAATAGATGAATCATTTGATTTATTAAAAGTCAGAAAGAAAAAGTGGAAAATGTTGCTTAAAATCCAAATCTTTAATAGTCTTGTTTTCTCAGTCCAAAACCCAAATATATTCACTTTAATGTGATATAAAACATATAAACATATAAAAAATCTCCATATTTGAGAGGCTGAAAAGAGCATTTTCTGACATTTTGCATGAAAAATTACTGGAGCGATTAATCAATAAAGAAACTGTTGCCAATTATATTTGTGCCGACCAATTTATCAATTGGCCGACTAATCTTTAAGATTTTGCAATGTACATTAAGATATGAAAAATAAAAGCCAGGCCAAAGCATCTGACCTCAACGCATATTCAACTTCCAAGTTATGTATAGAAGCAATGAGGCAACACAAGCTCGTCAGGGTTTAACTGCGGGGTTGATAGGACAGCTAACGGATACTTCTCAGTTGTTTCTAGAAACAGTCAGTCATCCATCCCAAATACCCGGCTGATGGAGCGTGTTAGACGTCCCCGGTCCCACGGAGGATTGTTGGGCATGAGCCAAACATGTCACCTCATCCTCATAGCATGTCAGTGCTTCCTCCTACAGAGCAATGCGACCGTCAAATCATGTCAATCTCACAATCTCACAATCTCCCATTTGCCTTATCGTGTCCAATCTAAGACACATACACAGACTGTGTACGCACAGTGGAGATCTTGTTTGTGGACATGTTGATTTAGGTTAATGATCCTGCTGATAATGACATCCTGCTAACTATGCCTTAGAATGAAACATTGTGCATGCATGCCAGGGGGAGAGAGGTAAGCGTACCACCTGCAAAACAGCTTTGATCGGCCGCTGCCTGGAACAAAACACCAAGGCTCACACGGAGTGCTTGCAGTCAACTACAAGGTCTGCGGTTTGTGAGCAGAGGGGAAGGAGCCATTTAGCAGCAGTACATCTCTCTGCAACGACTTGTGCTAAAATAGTCAACAGACCCACGCCAATTTAATGCAGTTTCTTCCCCTTTTTTGGCACGTGAAGGAGCAGCTACAGTGGATAACCCCTGTAAGAGTCAGCTCCTAAAAGGGAAAAAGGGCATTCCCTCCCTCCTGCATGTGTGTGTGTGTGTGTGTAACGCGCTCATACAAGGCAGGAAGTTCACAGCTAAAAGCGAAAGAGATGTTATCTGTGGCAAGACGTTGCTTTTTTCCATGAAGTCATCACAGGCCCCTGGCTGCAACAAAAGGGCTACTGTTTGACTTGCACAATGTGCCGCTCTGCTCCACAGCTTGGCCACACATGCAAATGACAGGCCAGGAGGTGAAGGTGTGGTGATGTCAGGTCCGAGCTCCACACAACAATACTCATCCAACACCAGCTGAGAGTAAAAGATGAAGAAGACTGAAGGGGGGGGGGCTGCTGCGTGACCCACACTGCTCAAGAAAAGCAATATTTTCACCTGAAAGACACCTGATAAATAACTTTACTTGCACTGATGCTTTTGACAGTAGAGGTTATTTCTTTGTGATCTTTACCACTCTTCAAATGTTAAATGGCTTTACATATCTACTTCCCTCTTGTATCTCGTAATTAGAACTGGAAAGTATACAGCAATGTGCAGAACAACTGTTGAAAGTGAAAACAGGTTGTTCAAGATTTGTTTCATTACATCCACCGCCTCATCCTCTTCCACTCCTGAGCCTGCTCTGCACTTCCTGATCCCTGCATGAGAGCTTGGGGTGTCACATTACCGTGCTCAGGGGGGCTCATCTTTGTTTTAGATGAGAATAAAGTTTTCTATAGTGAACTACTATATATACACACCACTGACAGAGTTTCAAAGGAGACCTGACACGCCATGAGGTGATCTCAGGGAATGAGATGAATACAAATTTTTTTTTTATTAAGTATATTTGCGTTAATATCTCCCTTGTGCAGGTGTATATGTGTGTGTAACTGGTGTGATACGCAATGAATGATTTCAACATATGCACCAATGAATGTGCCACTTACATTTCCACTGACTGTGCGCCAGAGTCAATAGGATTGTTTTTTTACGCACACGATTTGCATCAGCCTGAAATATAACGGAAGCAGTTGGATTTCAAAGCAAATGAATCGATACTGCATGGAGGCAGTAATACATACCAGCTATGAAGTGTAATTAGGATGCAGTAATATATTTAACTACTCACCGTTTGGTCCATATCTGTCCACATTGACTTTGACTTGCTCCAGAGTCAGCCCAGTGTTTTCGTTCACACTGAAGTTGTCTAAAACTTCAGTCGCCGATTTAGTGTGTGCATTTTCCATCTTGGCGGACTGGGCTTAGATGATCAGAACGAAATGCATGTAGTTGAGTGACATCTATTGTTGCAATAGGCGGGTGTGCGGGGGGTGGGGGTGAAACGAACAGCAGTAATTTTCTCCGCTGCACGCTGAGGCGGCTGAGTGTCGGTCTGTCTGCTCTGTCACCTGTCTGTCCCCTGAAGAAAAGCTCCGGGTCCGCGGTACAGACGCTGTTGTTGCTCTGTTGGTCGACTGCTGCTGCTGCTGCTGCTACTTCATCTCCATCTGAAGGTGTGCTGCGTGTGTGCCGGGGCGGACCGCCTCTTCGCTGTTGAGCACTCCCTCCTGCGCTCCCATTGGTTGCGTGTACCTGAGCGGAGGGTTCCTCTGCCTCGTGCGACCACTTCAAACATCTGCCTTTAAAACAGGATACATGCAGCTCTGTCAGTCCTCGTGTTTGCTACAGTGCACGTTTTTAACTTGTTGTAGGTAATGCTACTATGTGACCTAATTGTATTGTTTCTTATGGGGAAATGATCTTTTTGCTTCTAGACTTCAACTCAGCTGTGCATCAGCGCCCCTGGAGCTGAAGGGGACAAAGTGCCTTGCTCAAGGACTATTAAAATCAAAATCAAAAATACAATATGTTCCCTCTTACCTGTAGTGCTATTTAACCATATGGATTGTTTTGGTGCCAAGCCAAGGGCCATCTAGTTCCCTATAAGGCAGACATCTTTACGACTCCAACACTCGACAACTAAAACAATAGGATTAATAAACAGCACTACAGGTAAGAGAAACATATAAATATATATATTGATTTTAGTATTAGCCCTACCTTTAAAGCAATGGTTTTCATTTCCTCAGCACCCATACTACTGCTGTTAATGTGAGACCAGTGCAGAGTTACAGTAGTAGTTTGCATACTGCACACAACAGTGTCCCCAAATATCTTGTCACTTTTTCCACATTCCATTTTCCACTGTGAAGTTGTCTTCACAACTGACATAAAGAGAGGAAAACGTAGCTTGTAAATTGTGGTTTGTTGTAGAGTCAGTGAAGAAATACTGCAATCACTTTAATGTATGTGTTTCACACATAACCAGTTTCTCTTGTGCTCGAGGGAAGAGAGATGAGCAGGATGGAGTAATAGCTTTGTCAGTATGTTTTTAGTTTGAGAAAAATAAATAACATACACTGAAATGTAACTAAGATAGTCAGAAATTAGACAGCTTTGCGCTTTATGATTTCACTGTAGCTGTCTAGTGCTTACCCAAAGTCTATTTGTTGTATTGAAATCATTATCAACAGCTGACCATGATCTCCCAGAGATCATTAGAAGAATGATGGCGGAAGGGACGATCCACATTTTTCCTGTTCTAATTTCAAATAATTGGTGTATTTACGTAGTGAAATTAAAGAAAAGGAAGACAATCACAATTAACAGTCATTTCTGAAGCATATTTTCAAGATGCAGGTAATTTGCCCACATTTGTGGAGAGGAAGCTTGAGTTTCTTTTCTGTTTTGTAGGTAAGAATTTCTGATTTTTACTGAGCATAGCCGTCACTTACAAATAACATTTAATGTTTTTAGTTTTTTTATTTACAGCATTTTTACAAACAGGAAAATGCAATTAATACAATAAGCATACTTTTACAAAGTGTCAGTCAGACGTGATGGTGGTGTTGTCCTGTCACTGGTGAAATGAGCTGGACAATAGCAGCCAAACAGAATGTCTCAAAATCTGACAGCTGTGTTCTCTGTCCTTGCATTCCTGCCAGACTGTTCTCTCAAAGAGACTTGGCATGAACATCCTTCTTAAATCCACTCGTTGCTGTCCTGGTATTGAGAAACAGCTTCAGAGTCCTCAGGATCGAGGTTGAATACCATCGCTTCAGAGGATGTTTGCTGACACAGGGTCACCCAGGAAGTCCAGTGAGTTAAAAGTGAGTTAATTCCCTGTATAATATATACATCAAGCCCAACAAAGTAATAGTAAGCTATAGGAATAACAGGTATTTGTACGTGTACAGTAATAGCAGGTAATGCAAGAATCTTGCAAGTACATTAGCTTCAAGTAGACCAAACCATTAACTTCATTCCACCATTTTGGAGTCAGGATAGCTAACATGCGGTTTTGTTTGAGGGGAATCTGGGTCCCACTCGCAGTGAGGGAGTAGTGAGCCGCTAAGCTGACGCAGAGCGAAGTGAACGCGCTGGGGTGTATGGTTCGACCATGGCCTGGATGTAGGAAGGACCTGATCCATTCACAGCACGGTAGGCCAGCACCAGAGACTTGAAGCAGATTCGGGCCACCACTGGTAACCAGTGAAGGGAGCGGAGGAGCTGGTGTAGTGTGGGAGAACTTGGGTTGGATAAAGGCCATGACACACCAAGCTGATATCGGCTGTCAGTCAATGTCTGGCTGTCGGTGAGCGTCTGTCGGCCTTTGTTTTTGTGGTGTGTCCCGCACTGTTGGCACTATTTGGTTTGTAAAAGAAATCACTCTGATTGCACAAGAAGATAAACAGACGTGAGGAAAACAAACAAATGAATAAAGCCAAGAGGGCACACACAGAGGCGCCTTCTGGGTCAGTAGGGGACGTATCCTCCTGATGTTGTAAAGAGTGTATCTGCAGGAGCGGCTGTTGCAGCGATGCTGGCAGTCCAGTGTCACTCCCAAAGTCCTTGCAGTCCAAGTCGTGGGACAAAACATTGATTCTTGATAGTAAGGTCTTGAGTGTATTTCCCTCTGATACTTTGTGGAGTCAAATATGGTTAAACATATGGCAAGTGTTCAACATCCCCTCCCTTAGCATATTCTTAATAATTACTCATTTGTTAACTGATTGTTGTTTTTAAGTTTTATTTTTCTCTGTTCTCAGTCTTTGTTTTTTGTTTTGTTTGTGAATGACTGTCTGACTTTGTTTTGTTGCTTGTTAGTTCCTTGTTTTTAACCTTATGTTCTGTACGGTGTCCTTGAGTGCCATGAAAGGTGAGATAAGAGATACAGTAGTTTTGAAAATATTTATTGTTATTCTCACTTTCCCAGAGCCAGAAACTAATAAATGATTTAGGACAGATATTCTTTATTTATTTAGTGTAATCTGAAGTTATGTCAAAAAGCATTATAAGGCTATTTTGAGTATTGTTGATTGTGTCTTTGATTAAATAATATAATCACAATCCCATGGCATCCAGGAATTGAGTGGAACTAAGCAAGTATACTGTCTGAGGGGACGCCTACAGTCTCATCACATATTTATTCAAGCTTTTTTATTTTTTCGTATCTTCTTGACTGCCTGGAATGTGTTGCTTCTCAGCCTGCTCTCCTTAAAATTGTGTTCCCATACAACAAAGCTATATTTTGAGGGAAAATATGTCTCCATCAACACCTAATTGAGATTGCAGTTTTGTTGTATGGGAACATAATTTCTCTTGACCTCTTTTCCCCTCCAGGAGCACCATGGGGTCTAGGAAACCCCATAAGTGCTCCTGTGATCATCATCAGAGTCATCATAGATAGTTGAACAACAATCCTCTCTGCTCTCCTGTTCTAGTCTATAAAAAGCTTTCAGAATGACACCAGTGGCAATATACTGCCCGCAGTAATTTGACATTTTAACCTTCCAATAAAGGTTTCCTTTTTCCTGAGACAACATGATTGCATCTTAGTGACTGAAATTATTGATTTTTATGAATCCACATTGATGCACTAATTCACTTTCCTTGTTTATCGCGCTCCAACACACTCACTTTGGCCCTTTCCAACAACCTGTTTCAACCAGAAATACATGCAGCAACACATCAACATGTTCTTTCCTTGTGACTTTAAGCACCCCGGTTGCTCACATTCTGGCTAAAATTGGTGGCTCATAGCAAATTAATGTATTTGTTTTCTTTTATTTAGCCAGGAAGGTCTCATAGAGATACAAGAGCTCTTCTTTCACAGAGTTATTCTCAAGACGGCAGCACAAGCAGTTTTACATGTCAGAACACATATAATACATAAAAACAACACAAGGGAAATACATACAGGCCATACCAGCAATATCCATAACACATTCCACCTGATTCAAGACTTATGTAAAGGGCAACATGTTTCCTTGAAGGCAGTTTGTAAAATCATTAAGAAAAAAGGGAGTACTTCTAAGGTATGTATATAGATATATATATATATATATATATAGATATATATATATATATATATATAGATATGTATATATAGATAGATATATATATATATATATATATATATATATATATATATATATATATATATGTGTATATATATATATATATATATATATATATATATATATATATAGTGTATATATATATATATATATATATATATATATATATATATATATATATGTGTATATATATATATATATATATATATATATATATTATATATATATATGTATATATATATATATATATATATATATATATATATATGTATATAAGGTAATATTGTATAACTCATTTAATGCCCAGGATGCATCAGAAACAAATATGCACCTTCAGTATACACACTAAGACCCCATTGAGACTTGAACTTCCTGGTAAACTGTCACTTCTTGGAAAACAGTAAAGGTGACCTCATGCGACATGTGCAGTAGGTGTAACCCAAACTTCCAACCAATGAAACCATCACACATCTCTGATCCTGCCCTCTGTGCCGAGCCTATGATCAAGTCAAATTTATTTTCTTCCTCTATCTATGTCCTTTTGGATTAAACTCTTGAATGATGCCTGTTTCGTCCTGATTGGCTGCTTGCAGGAAGAAGTACTCAGATCTTATTCTTCAGTAAAGGTAGTATTGCCACAGTGTAGAAATACTGTGGCAATACTACCAGTATCAAAATATACTTAAAGTATCAACAGTAAAAATAATGCTGCAGCTAGTTAGCTTGTGAATTTCCCCCAGGAACCAAAAAAGTCTCATCTAATCTTAATCTATAATACAAAATTATAATTCATTCATTGATTACATTGTATATCATTAATATATAACTGCAAATTAAACTAGTAACTCTAATAATTAAATAAATACAGTGGAGTAAAAGTATAATGTCATAGGCTGTATATAAGAAGTTGACGTAGTCATTGTGACGTCACCTATTGATTTGTGGACTACAGTTTTGAAGCCTCGAGTTTTGGCTGTCGCCATTTTTTTTAAAATGCAGAAGTGACAATATTTGGACAAGATTAACTTTCATGAACTGAAAACACTGTGAAAAGGGGAAAGTTCTAACACAAAGACACGGACAATAAACACACACCTCATAACGCCGTGGTAGCAACCTGTCAATCACAAGGTAGCCCCTACGATAAAGCATACCCTGTTTTATCATCTATTTAACTCTGAATGCGACCTTAATTTACAAAACAAACATTATGCTGTATTGAAGAAAATTTGAAACTAGTGATTGAGATTAAGAAGATGTTTACTGAGGGAATAAATCAAGAGCGAAGTCGGGTAATTTTCTCATTTACTTCTACACAATCTGACTTGTTTTTGCAACCAGTGGAGTCGGCCCCTGCTGGCCATTAGAAATAATGCAGGTTTAGGCCCTTCTGCATTGGCTTCACTTTTTTAGAGCCGCAGATTGCCGCCTGGGTGGAGTCGTAGTATGAAGAGGCAGAAAATTGAAATAATCACAAAGTCCCAAAGTCGGACTCAATCCATTATAAACCTGTATTATTTATTAAAGAAACATCACTGTGAAATGCTTTATGAGTGTGGAGCCCCTGTTGGGAGGAAATCAGCACTTTATTCATATAGTAGCAATGAATTTACCCAGTTATCATTGGCTTGGACGAACTAAATGCAAGTAGGGAAACCAGTGTTCCAGGTTTCTTTTCCATCACTTTATCCTGAGTGTAAGGTTACTGCAGCACAATCTCCCAACAGCATGCAGATGCTGAAATGGGTCCACTGTTGGATATCACAGGTATGGACTGGGACCTCGTTGGGCACAAAATATTTAAGGAACAAGGTGCTCCAATTCTGTCCTCGCTCACAGCCGGCCTCTTCTCTCACAGCAAAAAGATTTATTTATATCTGGATCTTATGTAACTTCCAGAAGTGCTGTCTGGAGGATGGTCACTGGCTGCATGAAGTTCTTGGATGCTAAGTGCCAACAAGTGTCCTCTCACTTGCTTTTGGGGGTTCAGTTTTTGTCTCTGTGTGAATATGCAGACCCAAAGATTTTCTATTTTAAAAATCGGAGCTCACTACAGCTCTCTCAGATCCCCGGCAGACGCTACAACCACAGGTTCCACTGCTTCTGCTCGCTGCCCACTCACACGCACAGTCAGTGAGATTATCGTGAATCATCATCAGTATCGATTTATGGTTCTCTTTAATCATGTGTGTGTGAGTGCCTTTTGCACCAGCCCTTGCGGTGACATAAATTTCGAGAGAACCCTTTTAATGCCAAAGCTCTCATGAAAAGGAAATCCCCACCCGGACCCCCCTCTATGGCTCACTCCCTCTTTCCCTTCAGTGGCACACACTGGGGGACTGTGCTAGTCTCAGTGCCGGTCACACAATATTTTCCACACAGCGCTGTCAGCCTTCCAATAGCATTTGCCTTCCCCCTTTTTGCTTGCAGCTTTAATTTGCATGAGGGAAATGAGCCGTGGCCTACCAAGCGTTAAAAAAAAAGACATTTCCCTTCACCTCGCACGTCATCACAAACCTACTGTACTCCATCTGAGACCAAACATGACATCCTCTGTGCACCTGGACCTGAAATCAGGTTTTGACATTTGATATGAAATGTATTTTGAATTTGACTGTGATAAACAGGCACTCTTGATGTTTTTTTCTCAGAGCTCGGTACATTTGAAATCTCTATGCTGCTTGTACAAAAGACTGGAGTGTTGGGAACAAACAGCTGCTGCTGCCATTGACTTTAATTCAAGGAGACATGAGTCAAAAAAACAGTCTGAAGCAGCTGTACCTGACAAGCAGCTCAAGTGGCAAGTCGACCCCACCCAACCGCCTGGCCATTAATAAACCTCTCCCCTCTTTTCCCCTTTCTGCTTCCCCTCTTCCCCCGTTCTGGGGCTTTGCACATCATTTAATAGTCTGGAGCAGCAGGATGCCACGCAGCCTGTCAGCCTCAGGAAGGGAAGGGAAATGTTTTATATCAGGGGAGAACTGTGTGCTTAATAACTCAATATTTGAAATACAGTTCTCGAATGATGCTTGAAACAGCAGTACATACTTGTGATGTCCAGTATTGAAGAGGTATGTTTTGAAGCATCAGAGACATGGAGAAATAAAACCCTTTAATTGTGTAAATATCACACAGAAGCAATGATTTTTCATGTAAAAAAAAAGATGTGATTTAACACGTTTAATTAGAAATCATTACAACGCAAGTTGCCTCATTACTTACAGTGGCATGAAAAGAGATGTCAGCAGAGTAGAGCAGGGCAACAATGGCAAATGCTAAAATATAGTGAAACAATAGCACAAGCAGAGACGACTCATTAGGTGACTGTCAGTATCACAGTATCACACAAGATATGTCCAAAGTCATAATATTAGCTAACATTAGCCACCACAAGCTAATTGTCATGCCAGACCAAGTAAGGCTGTAGCAGCCCTGAGTGTACTGATTATAACACAGGTGTGTTTTATTGCTTTAAACTGTTTCTTTTTAAGACTATGAATGTGTTATTTATTCTTTCAAAACTTACAAAGTCTCTCTTTAAATGTCAATGCAAGGGCGGATATGATCCCATATCTGACACAGTGGTTAGACTTGTTTGGTTAATTCTACCTTCATGTCCATATCTTCTGGTGGTTCTAGTTGGTGTTGTAGGGAAACCAATGCAGTTACAGAACATTCAACTCAAAGTCTATATTTACATCAGTGATTTAAATAGAAGTGTGTAGGTTGTTTAAGTGAACCTAATTAGTCTGCCTGTCACTCTTTGTCCCTCCAACATTGCTCAAATAAACCATTTGAATTAATCAGAACAATTCTATCGCTCTTGATTAATGTAGATAATTTTGTGTGATGTGATTAAACTGCACAACCTTTGACAGCCCACTTTCTACACTCGTCACTGTTCATTTTCCATTCTCCCTAAAGCCAACACTTCAATTCTGAATAGGCTAGCCAGGCTCCAACACACACACACACACACACAGACACACACACACACACACACACACACACACATACACACAGACACACACACACACACACACACACATACACACACACACACAGACACACACACAGACACACACACACAGTTTGCTACTCAATCGATTTAATTCAGGATGATTCACAGTGCGATGACTGGGGTCACTTTGTCACTCAGTCTGTCTGTAATGGAATGAAACGTTGCTTATAAAGTAATAACCAGAGTCACTGATGTTGTGTGTTTAATAGGCATCCCAGTGCAGGCCTGTGCTGAATGCACGGTCCCATACACAAACAAAGAGTCTGTAAAAGATTAACAGTTCCTAGAGGGCAAGGACAAGATAGGAACTACGTTCATGACTTCGGGAGTTGAATCTCTTACTGTCAAGATGGCAGCGAACATAAAAACGTTGATTTATTCATCTCGTATCGAGCACTACTCTTGTGGATTATAACATATTAAGTATGGAATTAATCTAGAGATGCTCCGCTTCCAAATGAGGCCAAACCTTTCAATGCGTGTCAGTTTTTAAGCCACAACAAAGGCCAACATGTGGCCTACACCAGACTGGGTAAGGCTTGTTTTTAGCCTAGCCAATCATTGGAAATGCCTTTTGCTGCTACAGCAGTTGTTGATCAGTTGCGACCCCAACCGGCCGGTTAGGAGTCAGAAGTTAATGACGGTATAAAACAGACAATACAAGTGTTTTATTTGTTTAATTTTTTATTTATCAGCCCAACCACAAGAGATCCTTGTCATAATCCAGATGATCACAAAACATATTGGACACACACACACACACACACACACACACAAACACACACACACGCACACACACACACACACACACACACACACACACACACACACACACACGACTGACCTTTAAAAGAAGTTTGAATGCTTTGGCATCATTTTAGTTCTTTAGTCCTAAATAGTGGGAAAGACATCTGCATCATAATCCCTGTATCTGCCTCAGAGCTCTGCCCACAATCAAATCCTGATCTCTGAAGCAACCTGTTCCATGTTAAATCACTGCCAAGCAGCCTTGACAGACCGTGTATGGCTAGTTAATATAGATGCTAAATGCATTAGAATTAGAGAGCGAGAAAAGAGGAAATATATTAAACATTTAAGAGGAAAGTATCTCAGTAAACTACAGAGGAAGAAAGAAAGATTATTGATTACTTCACTCGTGTTTTTCTTCTACGAGATCTATAGTTCCTTTGGACATCCCAGAGATGTTGTTCATTATAATCTTCTCACCTTAGTGAAGCCCTCACTGAGTACTTACAGACATTACAAAAATTATTAACACGGATTAAACAGTTCAATCAATAATAACTATCAATCGGAGCAGCTTTTGCTCTTAGTAAGAAGCCAAACATTTTCTGAAGCCACAAAGACAGGAGAAGGACTTGTGCATACAAAGTACATTAACATTGTAATGCATTTGATCTTTATTGCAGTACTAAAACAAAAAGATATGTACCTTCACTGTATCAACACAAAATATCCTCAGTCCTCTTTTCAATCAGTTTGAATTCCTTGTTAAAATCATATAGCTGTAAATCAGCATTAGAAGAGAGTAAGAAACAGAAAATAACAGGACGACAAATACAAAATGTCCTCGGGCAAAGGAAAGGCAACGCTGAATAATAAGCATTGTGCTATTCCCCTGTCCAGGTGATGGATAGAACTTTGCATTCAGGATTTGCTCTTCCAGCTCGTCTTGGGCCTGCTAATGCTATTAATAGCAGTGATGATCACCCTCCGAAAGCTCCTTCTGTGCTCCTCAGCGTTGGGTTTGACAGGTCATCTACACCAATTAACTCTAGCATGAAATGCTGTCAACAAGTGCAGAGGTTTCACAACTTTGGGCTTTGACATGATACTGCAGCTGCTGGTATAATCATCAGACACAGCAGTGATGATCACATTCACAAGTGGGTTTGTGTGCTTTGAAAGGTATCATTGTTACTCCATCAGGAATATTTATTTCCACCTCTGATGTCAGTTATTAAAGAGTAAAAGATTGTATTATGCATTTAAAAAGGGAAGGTTTGAAGAATTACATCCCCTTCATGCAATAATAAATGTTTCTGGAAAGTCACCTCAGCTGAGGTGTAGGTCCCCTGCTTCCTCTAACCATTTCTCCACACTCATCATCACCACGGACAGACTGGACCATCAAAGAGGATCAAGTGCCCGTCTTCAAATCCCCCAAGGGCTTTTATGTAAATTAGCAATGAACACGCTTCTCCACATCACAACAGACACACACAACAACGATGGAGTCTGTCGCTTCTTGTCGGACAGCTCCAATTACTAATCAGTGACCTGGGAAATAGAAAAACGTGCATTGCGGAGGGAGAGGTTGGGGGGGGGGGTGGAGAGGAGCAGGTGACGCATAAAGAAATAATGTGTTTAGATTCAAATGAATGAGAGATGCTGACAATATTTTTACATCAGATCCTTTTACGGTGGATAAAGAGTTTATTTTGCTTTGCTCATCTTAGTCTCTGCGTGTGACACCCTGCACCCAGATTACCTGGAGAAAAGAAAGTTGACTTCTCCCTCTGCCGGGTTAACTGTCATTCACAGCCTCCATTGGCATTCACATGAGGCCTAATTGCCGCTAATTGCTCCACCAGCTAGTCGCTAACGTGTGTTTGCTGATTGGTGTGGGGTAGGTAGAGTACAGAGACTTTTACAGCTTTCTTGTTGATGACAGCTGCCTGCTGCGGCGATGCTGTGAGAGTGGTGAGGGTGAACTAAAACAGCTAAGCTGCAGGCAAGAAAACCAAACCAATTCTCGCATTACACATTCATTTGGCCCATTTTTATTATAAACATATCAGTTATACAAGCTTTAAATACAGACAAAGATACCTGTTTTGCTGCAAATGGCTGAGTTACCTGTAGCCACAGAATGTACAATAAAAGCATGTGGCATTCCCATAGGCTGTTTGAATAAAAACCAGGGCTATGATTAGGTTACCACAGAGACTTTAATACACTTAAATATTTCACCCGCAAAAAGACTATTTGCATGTCAATTACTCACCAAGCGTTACCTTGGTAACACAGGGGGAGTAATTCATATACAAATGGTCATTTTGCGGGTGAAGTATTTATTTAATAAGTTGCAGAAAAAGTCTATAGCCAATGCAGGATGCTAATCACTCCTGTAAGACAGAGCCCAGGGTCACCTCGTGACATGCACCGCTCAAGCTTCCTGACAAGGAAGCAACTCTTATTAGTCTTTCCACACTCTAAGTTGCCATGGCAGAGAGGGACTCATCCTTGATCCGGCATGTGTGTGTGTGTGTGTGTGTGTGTGTGTGTGTGTGTAGCTAAATGAGGACTGTCCAGTAGTCTGGCCCTCCCCTCCGTCCGATCATTTTTAATGAGGGACAGATGTGCCTTCATCAGTCTACAGCGTAATATCGCAGAGCAGAGCAGTGGCAACTCAATGACGAAAGCTCTGGTGGCAAAATGCATGGCCTTTTATATAGGGACCCCCCCACAGTGAAAGCACAGGGGGGTTGTTGTACTCAGATGAGCCAGGCTTTCGGGACTCATGACAAACACTGTCAGATGGAACAGATGGGTGAGGATAGTAACTGTTCAGTTTGAATATTAACACTTCTCCTTTTAGAAAAAATGTGTGACTTTATTCAAACGAGCTGAGAGAGACACACTTCTTCTCTTTGAGTCCTCCTGCCTTACCGTCAACAGAGTGGGGCTGAAGGTGCAGCAGAGCAACGACAGGATAGGTTTCATTCTAGTCGTACACCAGCAGCACCAGATTTCATGAATGAGTTCCCCTGGGTCTCATTACATTTGTGAGACACTGTAAGAACCAGTTTCTCCTGTCAGTTTAGCCACAGAGATTGTGCTGTGCAGCCACAGAGGAGAAAAAGCAAACATTTAATTATTTCTTTGAAACCTTAGATATTTGACCAATGACGGTAACTACCATCTTGTGTATAAGAAGTCTGGAGGAGATAATGTGCAACTGCTTGCTGCGCCTGAAAACGACACAATGAGAGCGGTGAGAGTGAACCAAAACACTAAGTTGATGGCTGTAAAACTAAGACTTCGTGAAGCTGAGGGGTTCATCTCTACGGGTTTCACCTTTCACATTACCAACAGTCATTTCATCAATCTTAAAAATATTCATTATGGCCTTTGTAAATTATGTAAAGGGGAAATAAAGGGTTTCAAAAAAGGAACAAATGCAAAACATATAGCATGGCAGATTGAATATAAGATGATTGGGAAAGAATAAACACTTCATAGTGGGAATGCACAAACTTCTCTAATAGTCCCCAAGCCAAACTATCTACATTTCAGGCAAATGGCTGCTGATGAATACTGATATGCAAAGACACTGTACATCAGCAGATGTCTATTCAGCCATCTCAACAGTCGTGAGTTTTAACCACACGTGTGAGGTTTGGGTGCTGCCTGTTGTTGCTAGAGAGTTTTACAGCAAAGGGAAGAATAACAGGAAGGGGAGGAACAAGACTCGAAGGCAGGTGGGTCCAAGACTGTTGCTGTTCCACTCGCACAATACAGATGCAAATAGCTACTCTGTGAACAGTGGAGCGATACTGAAGTGAACTGAGGGGTTCCTCATTTAAAGAGCATTCGGAAAAATACCAACTGGAAGAGAAGAAATTTGATTCAAAGGCCGTCCCACTTGTTTAACTGTTCAGCGAACATGTAAGCATAATCTGTGAGCTAACAACTTCTTAAATGCAACATGTTTATTTTCATGAGGAAAATGGTATTCAGTAAAAATCAGCTGCAAACAGATAAATATTTCTAGAGTTCCCATCATCTGGCTCTGAAGCTGTAATTTAGGTAAACAATACCAGGTGTACAATGACGTCAGATGCAAATGCAGTGTGCCTTTAATGCACAAACACAAAAACATCACCTTCCATCATGGGTTGAGGAGAAAACATGCAAATCAAACAGATAACAGGCAGCACTAGTAACATACTGTTACAAACGGGGAACAAGTGAGATGAAGTGTTCGGTTTTTAACAAAACATTAATGCAGCAAAGAAGAGAGATTTCTGCCACAATGTGAAGGATATAAAAGTCCCAGAGAACCATTAGAATGAAATGCAATATGACTCAACCACAAGAAATAATGCAACGTCCACACTGCTTATAAATAATTACAAAGCCAACAGACTAAAAGGCTGGGAAGTGATGACAATAAGGTGGATTTCTGGAAAAAAGGGTTTCTTAAAGCAGCATTATTATACTATTTTACCTTAAAATATTCAAGAATGAACGGTGGCTCTCTCAGTTTCGCCTGTTCGGTGAAACTGAATCATATCTTCTGGTTTTACCTCTGTTGTCCTCCGACTGCTCTATCTCGATTCTCTGTGATTTATAGAGTTTCCTGAGGGACAGAGAGCTAAAGCAACACTAACTGCTCACTGTAGCTGCCTTTAGCTAGTTAGCTCAGTTAGCCATGCTGCCAGGACTCGGAGCTCGGAGCACCTGGGGGAGTTTGGTGTGGTGTTTACACCGCTAGCAAAAGAAGAGAAAAGAAGACAGTGAGCCAACAAGAGGCCACCAGACAAGACTAAATCGCAGACTGGCTTTTAGTCGTTGGCGAGAGCTTTGCAAAATATAAGGCTGCAAGATGGATGCCGAGCTGGCCTTATTGCTGTTGGACTAGTAAGTGATATTAGCTGGCTTGCTATGTCTTGTGATGCTGCACTTGCTTGATGTTCGGCTGTGTTAGAAAAAGTGCCGACTCATTAGTTATTGTGTATAAGTAATGTAAGCATAACAAACATACTTGTAACATTACAGCTGTCCATATTTACAAAAATACTGATTCTTTGCTTTAAAGTGTCATAATTTATCTGAAGAACCAAGTCATATAGGCCTATATAACCATTAACAAAAATCAACATTTAAGACACACTAAATGATTGACAGAGAGGAAACCTCGCTGCTTTGGGAAAGTGAAAGCCAGCGGTAAGCCTCTGTCGTTTATGCTGACACTGTTCAAATATGCTTATTCAATTTTATGAGACACAGTTTGTATTTACTGAATCCCCAAAGTGAATGCCTTTGAGAGTATGGGAATGACTCCTCCATTGTTAAAGCAAATAGGCTTTTGTCTCCTTTCATCAGCAGCATCATTATTCCTACTTCCCTCTAACTGTTTGGATGGTACTCCTCTCATTCAGATCATTGTAATTTTATTCACGCATACGGTATAAATAAATGTTTTTTTGCCTCTGCAGATGTTTGTCTGTCCTGTTAAGCTGCTTCTCTGATCATTTATCCTCTGCCACTGTAGTTTATTTAATCTACAGTACAACTAAGCGTTTACTATCCAAGTTCTTCTGTTGAAAGAACATTTTCAACACACACTGTAATGTCCCTCTGTTACTGTTGTACATTACACATTGCTCTCAATGCACACTGATGTAGTACACTCCGAAGGACATTAACTTCATAAACACTTCAGCTGTAAATAAAAAAGGCATTAGTTCATGGTGGCTACCCTTTCACAACCAGAAAATACAGCCTCTACACATATAATAATTCCTTGTGCTTTTGCATTCACCTCTTTCATCAGTTGTGAAACAACAGCTCAATGGTAGAAAACACCTTCCTCTCTCGCCTTGTTTTGGTTATCGGAGACACCAGTGCACCAGTCACGAATGTGAGTTTGTACCTACTCCGCTTCTCGATGGTGCCTGTCTGGTCACGCTCAGCTCCTCTCAGGGACGCTTCCCCTCTTCAGAGGCCTCTCAACACACAGTGAATTTGAACAGAGAAAGAGAGTCTTGTAAAAGCTTCATAACGCTTTAATGAGCTGTCACACCGGCTGACTCAGACAGATAATTAACCTGAATAATTTGTCACGTCATAATAATATCAGTGGAAGGTTGTTACTGTGGACTCTCTAGCTGACATCTATCTGCATGTTTCCTGGCTGCAGGTACGAGGAGATGGAGGAGAGGAAAAAGAGAGGAGGAGTGATTGTGATGGAGGTTTAGAGATTAGGCCAGCGGATGTTGATTCCTTGAGGTTCGCTGGTCCTCTGGGAAGTCTCATTCTTTTTATAGTCTCCATGGTCAGGCTGGAGGAGCTGCCATACAGCCCACTTGACACCTCATTTCTGTTTTAATGTCATTCCTCTCTCTATTCGTCTCTCCTCTAGAAGAAGGCCCACATAATGTTTGTATTTAAAGTGCTGAGCTCTCCCCAGGACTTTTCCCTCATTGTGGCCAGGAAGATTGTTCAAACACATGTACTGACTCCCCCTGGCAGCTAGGGAGACTCACTGTTTATGTTATCAGACATAAATGGCATTCGTGACATATCACTTGAGATTTATGCAGCGACAAAAATATCAAAAAGACATTCTACAAGAGGAGGAATAATGCAGTCTGATATAAAGCAATTGACAACTGGGATGTGAGAAGATGCACACACAGAAGCAGGCGTGTGATCTGTCTGTCTGTGTGTGATCTGTCTGTCTGTCTGTGTGTGTGTGTGTGTGTGTGTGTGTGTGTGCGTGTGCGTGTGCGTGTGCGTGTGTGCTGTACACACAGGCTTAGCAACACACCAGCTATGAGAACAGTGAGAGGCTGCATCTTGTCTGTGGGTGGGACAAGATGAGCAGACAGTCCAGCTTCATAAGCTGTGAGCTGAGCTGCAGCTTCTGAGGCCGGGCGCTGGTGGAGGAGGAGAGGGGTCGCCACGGAAACACAGACGTACGCCACTACATTTTAGTTGTACAGCTCACCTCCTGCCTCTCCATCTATCTCATTCACTGTCACACAAACAAACACATCTATAACCATCAAATCCAATGACACCCTCTACTAACATTCTGGCGGGACAGTGTGGCTTGTACATGCTGCTTGTAGTCTGTCCGGTTTTTGCTTTCTACAAGCATATGGTTTTTGTAAATGTAGCTATAGTTACAAGCTCATTTTGCATGTTAAGATTTGATATACAAAACCTGGGATGATCTTACAAAAATAATGATTATGATCTTCATTGTATTTCAACAATAATATCAATATAATAATCCAGTAATATAATATATGAAATTATAACACTAACAGGAGGAATTCTGCTGCATGAGGAATACTTTTACATTGTGGTATTGTTACTTTTACTTAAGTAAAGGATGTAAACACTTTGCCAGTTCCCCTGATAGAAGCTGAGTCCAGTAGCTTAAAACATGACATACAACAATTCAACAGTAGTTTTTTGCAGATGTTGAAGGACCCCAGCCTTCTCAGAAAGTACAGACGACTCTGCCCTTTCTATGAAGAGTGTCCATATTTGCAGCCCAGTCGAGCTTGTCGTCCAGCTGCAGGCCCAGATATTTGTAGGACCTGACCACCTCGACCCCCCTTGATGGACACAGGATTGGAGGTGTGGCCTGATCCTTCCGAAATCCACCACCATCTCCTTGGTCTTGGAGGTGTTCAGCTGCAGATGGTGTAAGTGTCCACTGTGGATTGTTTGAAAGCACCAAAGTTCACTCTCCATCAGTTCATCAAAATATTGGTGTGTGATGTTGTCAAAATGTTTAATCAACAATTACATCTTCTCCTTTGGCCTCATTGACTAAATATATGAATATGCAACTATTTCCTCAGCATATGTGCACTGCAAGGTTTCCACAGCACTTAGGCTGCAAACTAGTGAACAAAACCCTGTTTATGAACACAAAATCCTGCTCGTACGTACTGTACATGTAAACCCACATTTAAAGTGAGCACAGAGAAACTTTCCCTCTCAGTAGATGAATGTGAATACAACCTTCTAGTGTCAAACTCTGCACATTCATCACTCTGCACGGTAAAACATCCAAGTGAAGTAACAATAAGAAAAACACATTTTGGAGTGGAGGGGGACTTTAAGGAGGACGGACAGAACATTTCCTGTCTTCCTTCCTTGGAGAAGTCAAGTGAGGATCTGATACCAAGATAAAACCATTTGAACGTTGACTGACACTGACACACACACACACACACACACACACACACACACACACACACACACACACACACACACACACACACACACACACACACACACACACACACACACACACACACACACACACACACACACACACACACACACACTGTGAGAACAAGGTAAGCCCTATGTTATTATTGATCTCCACTGGAACAATCTGAATGGAAAGAAAATAAGAAAGCAGAGTGTTTCCTCACCAGGGAGTTCTGCATGTCTATCTGTATTAATGTAATTAATTTGTGTTTCTGTGTCACGGAAAGTTTAAAGAAATATAACTGTTTGCAGTGAAGGGGGGAACTGTGCAAAACACAGGAACCAAAAGGAAGTTTAATTTAATCAAGTGTGAAAAGGAACGGCACCTGAGACGTCATGGAAAGAAAGAAAACATGTATTTTATAGGTGTGCTGATTCTTCTCTTATAACTAAAACCAAACCCTGTAGCACAAACAGTCATTTTGCTGAGGAGTTTGATAATTGATGTAATGGTTATTGTTATGGGATCATTATTATATTTATTATCATCAACAGGTGTAGAGTAATATTGTTTAAAGTTTTCAGACAATACAGTAATGTTAGTGGTGGTTTACAACAGAGGTGGTAGAAGTACCTTTTTTTGACAAAAGTATTAGCATTTGTATTAATAATCTCAATCTATTAAATTACTAAAGCTATCAAATACAAATATTAAAATATGTTCCTCTGTGATAAGGAGGAATAGAAGTACAAAGTACAAAAATTGTGCTTGAGTAAATGTACTCTCCACTTCTGGTCGACAAGAAACAATTTACACCTTAAATAACAAATTTGGAACGCAAACCAAATGTTAGCCTCAGATTTTGGGACACATCATCCTTCGCTAGCATCACCTCCTCAAGTCAAAGTACTAGCAGGAAATGAAATCAGATATTACGCAGATCAAAAGACAATTTTGCAATGCACATAAAACATTTTTTCTAAAATATTCCATTGTGTAGACTTGTGTCAGCGAAGGAGCTTTTCTCCAATTTACAGTTAGCATTGTTTTCTAGCAATAAGTAAAAGTGTGTGTAGCATATATCTTTGGTCATCACAGATTCATTTTGCAGTGGTTTTCTACATAAAGACAACACAGAAATCAATTTTCATTACTTTTTTCAATATCCTCTTTTATATCTTGCCAAAACATCCCTGCAGTCAGGACAGTCTCAGGAGATATATGAATAATGTCCAGTCATCCCACATGTCCTCCAACATAAACAGATACTGAACCTTTACATCAATGGAGTCCTGATCTCAGATTTACCTTCCAATCAAGCTATTTCCGTAGATAGACAAATCCTTTTCTAATGACCCAGAGGAGATGTGTTGCTCTTCAGCTGGCTGCTAAAATCAGCTCTATAAAATCAGAGCAGATGTAGTGTGGAGAAAGACCTGGCAAACATGTGAGGCCAGCACGCCGCTGATGACAGCCTTAACAAGCAGAACACCAGCAGCTTTATTCCTCCAGATGGGAAGTAGTTTGGGAAGCAGTGGTGTGTCTCATTAGGGGAGAGATTACTCATCAGAAGACTTGACAGTCATCTGGTCTCTGAGGCAGGTTCACCCTCAACGTGCTCTAGAATTGTTGAAAAGACAAACCTCTGAAGCATCAATAAGCTCAACCTTACATTTGACATGTTTTAAGTTAACATTTTCACTTTATTTATGCTTTACAGTGTCGTTGCTTGTTTACAGTGGTGTTGTCAACAAGGCGTAGGCTTAAATTGACAATTTATGTAACACCATAACAATACGACATTCAAATATTCTTAGTCCAATGTTGTGAAAGCTATGGAAGCCCTGAGAGGCAAGTGAGAAACGTTCTGGTGAGCAATATCTTTCTAAGTCTGATCTAAATAGTTTTCCGTCCTGTGTTTATGACTTGAGAACAGGTGAAAAAATCTTTCTACGTTTCTTTATTTTCTTTATCTGTGAAAACAGGAGGGAAAAAAGTTTGGGCAGGTGAAAAGAAAATGTGTGTGTAGTTCATTTATATAGCACTTTTCCAATCTTTGTGTACACTCAAATCACTTTACAACACATGTCAGCATTCTCCCATTCACACACATTCATACAGAGTGGCTACCATACAAGGTGCACATCAGCTCGTCAGTGGGGATAACCCACACCGCAATTTGGGGCCAAAGGACACTTCGACATGCTGACTGCAGGGGCTGGGGATTGAACCGCAAACCCTCTGACCGCAGGACGACCTCTGAGGCTGAAGTGCTATACTACCCCATGTTCTAGACTAAAAGTGTTGTGTTCGTGTTTTCTTCCAGGTGAGTTTTAACTTCTCTATGCATTATATACACAAGGTACATATTCTAAAAGGATCGAAGAAAAAAAAATAGTTTTCACCAGGCAAAACTTTTTCTCCCACCTTTTTCAGAGTTGAATAAAATGAAGGTGGATAGAAAGATTATCATGGTAAAAACTAATTTTCACCTGTTCATGAATCATTAATACAGAAGAGATTAATTTTAATATTAATTAATTAATTTGAAATCCTTTCACAGGTAACCTCTCAAGACCAATTTTACAAGCTTTTCCTTTTCTCACATGTCATATTTTAAACCACTCCCATTTCTTCAAAATCAGTTGTGGGGTTACTTTATGTTGTCATATGTGATGAAAGCACACCCACACAGTCCAGATGAAGCTGATTCGCTGTACTTTTTAGTGTTAAGCTTTTTCCAAACTTGAACAAGAAATGTTGCTTTGTTTTACTTATGATTTAGAAGAATAAGCGAAATTTGAAACAAACTTTTCAGGGGTTTTAAGACAGTATTTTCCTGGTCCCTTTGCAGTTGTGTAACGCCACTGAGCCACATTGTGTGTGTGTGTGTGTGTGTGTGTGTGTGTGTGTGTGTGTGTGTGTGTGTGCACCTCCTTACAGGCAGAAGTCTTCAGTTATGGATCTTGTGAAAGCTTTGCCAGTAAAAGAAGTCAACTTCCTTTCCTACGAACACAATTTCTAAAGACTTGCCACTCGCCATTACATATCTATCTTCCTTGGTGATCTTCCATGGCTGTTTCTCCTTTGTGGTCAGTCACCTCCTGAAGCACACAAAGAGTTCTCCATAAAGACTCACACTCACAGAAAAAAAGTTACTCATGCATTGTAATTAACGAACGTCCCTGTCATGTTTTCACAGGCACATCAGCAAACACACACACACACACACACACACACACACACACACACACTTGTCCACCCACATGTTTACAGTCCTAATGAAACATACTGTCACTGACCCTGCGCATACAAACACATGTGACAGATGGACTTGTATACAAAACAGATGTCCACCCTGCCTTCCTCTTTTGCTTGAAATATCTCTCCATCACTCATCACGCACTCTGCAGAAAGCAGCTGTCCAGCTCCAGTTTGCAGCAGATTTGAAGTTGGGTAAGAAAAGGGCTGAGGTGTTAAAAGTTAGTAGGAGGTCTGATCACCTCTATGAGAGCTGTGCTGTGAAGCATCCAAGCCCCTGAGAATTGCTGCTGCCCACGTTACAGTCTTTAAATAAAACACTGCCCTGATTATACTGCTCTCTTCCAGGCACGGAGCTCAGTTTCAGACACATGCAGCACAAGGCAGCGTGCCTACATGGCCTAGATGCAAAGCCCAGCTCAGTACAGTAAAGTGCAGCACAACACAACACAACCCAAGACGGGATGGCGAGGACACCAAAACTCAAGTAAGAGTGAGAGTGGTCAGATTACACTGCAAACATCTGCCAGTACAGGGATATGGTTCACCTGTTTCCAATGGAAATCAAATAGTGGTTCTAAAAGTCGTTGAATAAAGTGAATAATCTGCTTTATTTGTTTTTAGGTGGAACAGGCAAAGCTGCATTTAGATTAAGCAAAACCATCTAAATCACTCGCACATTTCTTTCTTCGCATCTCATTTTTAAAGGGCCCTTCACTGAATCTACACTTGATGTTGAGTCTGCTCATCTCAAGGAGTGCTGCACAGTCTGCTTTCTGCGTTCTTGACTGTGCTTGTGAGTGGCATCAGTCACAGCTCAAGTATGGTTCCAATTTAAAATATGCATCTAGTCCATAAACTGTATAAGGACTGGATGTAGTCACCGTGACGTCACCCATTGGTTTGTGAAAATGGATTCTTGTGTGAAAAAGCCTTATTTATTGATTATTGTGGACAGTTGTACAGTTGTGTTGGAGTATGATCACTAGCTGAGCTGCTGATGTCAGTAAGAACGCTGTTGTCCTACTTGCAAATTGAGTTCACTGCGTCCTCCTGTCCTCTGGAGTTTGAACTCCGGGGTTGAACTTGCTAAGGATGCAAGTCCGATTGTGGCATACTCTGCATTAAGAAGGCCTGCGGGCTTTCACCAGGCAAAGTTAGTCCAATGATAACACTGTTAAAGTACATTATGGAAATTCGGCAATCCTCTGTTTTTAGAGCTTGACCCATTTTGGGAACTTTCTTAGTCCCGAGTATGGGTCAAGCATGTTAAGATATCTCAGCCCCTGCCGCATCAACTTTGACCATTCTTTTATTAATCTGTCTCTTGCAAGAACCCAACTGTATGGAAGTGTACTATTACATTGCTGAAGTAGACATTTTGAAACTAAGACAAAAACATATTTTTCACAACATCAGTGGGAAGGAAGAATATACCTATTTACTACTGTGGGCCCTGTGAAAGGAGGAGAGTAGGTGAAGGTTGGTCATCCTGAAGCATGTACAATATTTGCCTAACAAATTATGGCCAGCAGGAATGGACACTGCATGCAAACTAGGCTGTCATAATGGAGACTGGGACTGTTTTCTGTGTGTCACACACACTGTTAGTGAGAGCATTATGGCTGTTTCCTAAGAAGATAAAAAGGTATCATCATTCAGAATAAATAAAATATCTGAAGCCAAATTCTGATACACTTTGAGAAATGTGTGTTTAAACTCACTGTTTCTATTACGCAAACTCATAATATCCTCCTCTGTAGTTCTGTTGTGTTCAACCAGCACTTGAATATGAGATGAGAAGAGTTTCATTACATAATAAGTCTTCAGACGAGGCACAGCTATTGATGTAAAGTTGTCTAATTGTTGGCACAAGGCCACCTTTGCAATCAGGCATACAGTATATTCTCCATATCAGCACTCGCTGAAAACAGGCTGGAGCCTATTTGATGTGATAATGATAAAGTACATCTTGTGGGAATAGATCACTTGAAAGCTGTGTTAAAGAAAGTTCACTATAAAGATGCGTTGAGAGGAAGTTCCCCATCTGCACTACTTATTCCTGGACTCCATTACAGCATGTGTAATGGAAAAAAAATCAGTTTATGTGCGGTCTCTCATGCAGGTGGTTGAGACACCGACTCTTAAATGCAGTGACAAACCAGCTGCCTCTGACAGATAGCCAGAAAGCTGCCTGCTGTGTCAGTACATTTACTCTGTGTCTGTCTGTCTGTCTGTCTGTCTGTCTGTCTGTCTGTCTGTCTGTCTCTCTCTCTCTCTCTGCCTTCCATGCTTTCTCAGCAGCAAAATGTGACAATTTGGAAAAGGGAAATCCCAAAGAAATCATTGGCCAGCGTTGTTTTTCCTCTCGTTTTTTTTAATGATTTGTTTTCCAGAGTCATTTATGCTGACATTGAAATTTCCAATGATTTTCAGCCATTAAAGGAACCAAAGTTTAAGACCTTTTCCTTTGGTCATCTGTAAACAAAAAAGTTTCCTTCATAGCAAAAACCAAATCGAGTTTTGTTTTACGACAAACGCACACACCAATGATGAACTCAGGCTGTCTGAGGGGCAGAGGCAAAAATAAATAAAACAAGCAAGTTTTCTAGGATGAAGAGTAGGCTATATGGCACTTCATCATGTTTTCTCCACTGGAAGAGCACCCTAGAGGGCACTTCATCATGTTGTTTTCCCTGGGAGGGCGCCCAAGAGTGTTCTTTATCATATTTTCTCCACTGAAAGAGAAGTCTTGAGGGCTTTTTTATCATGTTTTCTACACTGGAAGTGCATCCTGGTGGACACTTTATCCAATTTCACTACTGAAATAGCACCCTAAAGGGGACTTCATCTTATTTTCTCTACTGGGAGGGCACCCTAGTAGGCACTTTATC
Organism: Cottoperca gobio; assembly: GCF_900634415.1. NCBI lineage: Eukaryota > Metazoa > Chordata > Actinopteri > Perciformes > Bovichtidae > Cottoperca > Cottoperca gobio. Next base: position 5,716,699 of record NC_041368.1, on the reverse strand, counting down.
ACGTTTTATCTACCATAGGGGCATCCAAGAGAGCAGCTACCTGGCTTTAGTTTTTGAACAAGGGGGCATCCGGCCCCTTTCCCTCCCTGAGTCCTCCAGTGGCACACACACATATAACCTAGCACAAAAAAACATGAATGCATACAGGCTCTGCTGCTCTGAGGTCAAGTAATAACTGAGATGGCCATTAACTATTAACCAGCCCCCTATTCATTTATGCTGAGGCTTCTTTGTCTGTCAAGGTCATTCGGTGAGAAAGGATACCAAGCCAGGAGGGCTCTATAAAAACAAGGGAATTAAAATATCATCTTTCGCAACCATGCCTCCACTGGGCCGTCCACATTCAGACCGAATGAGTTCTAGTACCGTGCATACTTAAGAAGATCACATAATGCAGCAGGGCTACGAGTTAATGATAGAGTTACAAGCAGACGGCTGCAGCACATTGCTGTGCATCAAAGTGTGACATGAATCTGGGGCAAGTGAATGTGGAACAAGTGAGGCGCGAGTTGCAGCATGCTGCAACATTTTGTCAAGTTAATGGGTTTAAATTCCATATCAAAGTGTATATATAGGTGTATATATATGTATACAGATTGTAGGTTCCATGTGCATTCACCTGCACACGAGTCTGACCTCTACATTTAAACCAAAAGCACCTGAGCTAAATAAGTTGCTGCAGGCAGTGAGTGACACACTTACTCTGGCATGCGAACTTGTGCACATGTGGTTTATGTTTTTCTTTGAAACACACACTTAGGAGACCAAGGAAAGGTCACTGATGATGGGCACAGATTATTAACATATTCAGATCCATGGCTTGCACTATAACTACAGTATTTTATGTACATGTGCATGGCTTTAAATCCCAATGGTGCTGGGACAGCTAGGACCTATCAGAGCAGAGGCTGGGATTCTCTGGTGTATGATGTCTTCTCTGCTCCTTATTACCCACCATCACTCCCTCTCCCTATCACTTATCTATCATCTTAATAAGCCCCACTGTGCAGATATGTGGGGTAAGGAGTATCCTGCCAAACTCCTGGGGTGGGTTGAACAAGCTTTATCCCTGCAGGCGGCATATCTCTAAAAGGACACTCATGTGTGCAGCTTCAGTGTACATGCGTAGTAAAAGTTGCTGTATATGCAGTGGAGGAAGTATTCGTAATACAATGTAAAAATAAAACTGTATTGCAAGTGAAAGCCCTGCATTCAAAATCCTACTTAAATAAAAGAACAGGTATTATGAACAAAATATACTTAAAGTGTCAGCGTATTTATTTTTTCCAGACTTCTTGCACTAAATGATCCCATTTCATAATCTCATATACATCATAGGGTTATTATAACGGATACATTAAGATGTAAGCAGTTGTAGCTGATCAAGGCCAAGCTGATTTTAACTACTTTATTATTTGTGAGGCTGTTTAACCTGCAAAAACCTTGATCATTTAAAGACATTTCTGTCTGTAGTTAAGTCTGTACGACACTGAACAAGACATTCTTAGGGGACTAAAATGTGACAATAACTTTCATAAACTAAAACCTCTGTGAAAACAAAACACAACAAACACCATACCCCTGCTTCCACAGGTAGGTTCCATGAGGTACTTACCAGTTATGCATCTAATGAGATCCTTTCGTCTTTGAATAACTGGAGACACATGTGGAAGCTTAGTGTAGTAATACGACCCAAGCACTGAAGGATCAATGAGTTGAATGTTTTCCCATGACTTACTGTATAAAACCTTGTTGTTTGTAACCGGACTTGTGTGTCGCAGAAGAATTTGTGAGAACAAGAGAATACAGACAAAGAGGAGAGGAAGACAAAGGGAGAGGGTGGCATGATGAAGAAGAGAGAGGTGGTTCACCTGGCGTGGGCAGCCGGCCCTGCAGCATGGAGGAGACACACAACAGGCTCTAATGGAGGGTTTGTGATTCTCTATCAGCTTTCAGCCGTCTCTCAGCACCTGACAGCCTCCTACAAGAAATGGCATCACAACAAGCAGGCCTCCGGTGTCATAGATGAGCAGTGGAGAGACTACACAGCTGATGGCACTGTATCCCGAGGATACTTCTCACTTGATCTATGATACGCTTGTTACAAGCTTTGAGATGTTTTTCACCACAGAGGAGGAAGCATAATACACAAACTCAATTCTGACTGACATTTGTTTGGAAAACAAAAGGCGAAGCCAGCAACAGCCCACTTGAGGTTTAAGAGTAACCGATTTCTTCTGGAGCTGTGTTTATGCTGTAGCTGGAGAAAGAATCAACACACTGTAGGAGTGAAGCTGACTAAATAACATTTGGTTTCACTGTTAAAATTTGGATTTGGTTTAAATAAAACACAATGATCAAGCTTAAAGAAATAGTTTAACATGAGAAGATCGATTCCACTCTCATATATTAAATGTGGAGCATCAACCACGAGACGGTTAGCTTAGCTTAGCATAAAGACTGGTACAATCACTAATTTACACTTTATATTTAGTTTGTTTGTTTAATAACTTGAGTATAAAAACGACAACTTGGGGTTGTATGGCAGGTCAGGGGTAGATGGGTAATTGTTGTATGTCATGTTTTAAGCTACTGGATGCCTGAATTTCCCTCAGGATAAAGTTTCTCTCTCTCTCTCTCTCTCTCTCTCTCTCTCTCTCTCTCTCTCTCTCTCTCTCTCTCTCTCTCTCTCTCTCTCTCTCTCTCTCCAACTATTTCTGTGTTGGCCATGAGTGAAATAGTCCTGCTCATAACCCGTCCTGAAACATTGGTTTTACACACGTTTTTTGTACAGATTAAACCAGCAAGATATAACTGTTGAGTCGTGAGGTTTAGATGTGCTGGTGGGTGGATTTAAAATAATAATACTTGGACAGAGCCATTTTATGAATCACACCTGTGTTTACCCTGAAATGACATGTCAACATGGCTGCTGTGAAAATGGACTATTTCAAGTAGAAAAATAAGTTTCAATTGCTTTTAAGAGGCAGGATGAATACAAAGTTATTGGGATATAAACAGATAACAAACAAACGGCAGCACACACACATTTTAAGAAATGAACTCACAGCTTGTGTGTGCGTGTGTGTATGTGCATATGTTTGAACTTTTGACTCACCAGCTGCTCTGCAGAGGCATTCAAATTCCTCCCCCAGACACAAAATGCCAAAAGGATTCGAGTACATTTACGTAACTCTTTAAAGGTCTTGTCATGTTTACCTGTGACATCATATCCCATAAAACAGAGCTTATTCAAAGGAGGACTCCTGGTCCACTCACAATGGGTGTTGTCAGGACAATGTTCAAGGTTGTTTTGTTATTCTGTCCACAGTCATGTTGAGATTCTGGGCTCTATTTGTTGAAGCATAGACAGATCTTTAACACTGAATCTTCAAACTGAGTTGCCCTCCCTGTTCACTGAAAGCACCATTGTCAGGCTCAGCCTTGATAAATGGTTCCTCCTGGTTAAAAGCTTATTAAAAGACCATGAAAGCCACATAAACAACTAAAAGGGCACTCGGAGAGCACAGACCTCCAACAAGGCTGTTACTATAAGGGAAAAATAATGCTTGTGTCCATCCCGTCCCGATTTGAATTCGCTCAAACTTTATGGGTTCTTCCTTGGCCCATTTTACACCCTTCCACCAAGTTCCATGAAATCGCGGCAGTATTATTTCCGTTATCCTGCTGACAGAGAAACGGACATGATGCAAGTGTTTCTGACTCAACTGACTGCCTGTCAGCTAGCTTACAATAATTAATGGGTAAATATCAAGTGGCAACCTCGGGGTCTGAAAAGTGAAAGTCTGAAAGTGAAAAGGATGTGCCTTAAACCTGCATTCTTTCTAATGGCCAGCAGGGGCGACTCCACTGGTTGCACAAATGAGTCTGATTTTATAGAAGACTATTAGAAAATGACCCGACTTCTCACTTGATTTATTACCTCAGTAAACATTTCACATCTTAATGAGTCCATGTCTTCAATCGTTATTTTCAAAGCTTCTTCAATACAGCATGATGTTCATTTAGTAAATTATGGTCCCATTTAGAGTAAAATACAAGACGCTACCAAGGTGTTGTCCGGTTAGGGTGTTGTCCGTGTTTTCATCTTAGAACCTTAACCCTTTCACAGTGAGTTTTCATTTAATTGTAACATTTTGGATGCCTAAAATAGTATTTTTCAGAGTTTGGTTGCATTAAAAGACACTCCAAAGAGTCCGCTGTTCATTTTAATATCTTGCTAACCAAGCTAGGTAGCTAGTTCTAGCTGACAGCTTAGCTCCACCCTTTTTCTGATATGTTTACTTCTGTCCTATTTGCATAGAATATCTTAATAAGATTTGTTAATAGCAATGTTAGAACTAGGAGATGAAAGCAAATATCCCTATTGGATGCTGAACAATGTTTGATTGTGATTGGTCCATATGACATAGAGATAGAGATGGTGTGTGTGCACAGCCTGAGGATGTGTGAAGTTTGCCTTCCTGCAAGACAGTCATACCTGTATGTCTCCAGTGTGGCGTTGAGTTAAAGCACATCTCCGTCTGGAGTGATACTTGTACATACAGAACGTTACAATCCGCAATCCACAAACCAAAGAGATCACGTCCACTTCTTAAATACAGTCTATGGTAAAGATAAAACAACTAAAGTCAAAGTTGAGGTTTGGTGAGCTAGGCATCATCCAAAATCTCAACTGTTCTGTCACACTGGCCCTGAACCAGAGTCTGTCAGTCTGTCTGTCCTCAAGCTAATATGGCTGTTCGTGAGCAGTTGCTCGCCCGGGTCAGGAATAAACGGGCTACCATTTGAAGCCGTTTCGGGGCACGCCAGGGCAGTACATCTCCTGTCATCTCCATCACATTAGAGCCACTATCTCCTTTTAGTCATACACAGCCCCAGTCCTAATGATCCAGATTAGTTGACAGGCTTGGCACTGCGGATGTCATGTTGTAACCCCGGCTATCCATTAAAGCCCACCTTCTCCTGGTGCCACAGGTGGCTGTTCCAATAACAGCCCGCCTCTAACCCAGATAGGAGACAGGCAAGAAATTAGATCAAAAACAGCAAGCTTCTCTCTCCCAGTGCAATCACACAATAGCATGTGCGGAGCGGCTAAATATGGGTGTAGGCCTTCTGTGTCTTATTCTCACTGGATTATTTAAACTACCCAATTATCCCCGAGCCTCATGAGAGGTGACCCAAACTTTCACCTTTGTCCCAGGAGGGTGAGAGGAAGTAGGTTTCATTATGTCAAGGTGGAGGTGGAGATTCCTCCAGCGTGGCAGCAGTTTTATCTGCAGAGTCAAAGGTGCATGACAAGAAAAGGGTGAACAATGACCAAAGGTGCATAAACTGAGAACACGAGCAGTGATTCCAAACACTCAGATGAATTTACAGAGTAAGAAAGTGTGAGTCTGTATATAAAAGGGGTAAAATACTCTAATAATAGACTCATGTCTTCAGGACCCCCCCCCCCCCCTAGGGGTTTGGTTGAATTTGTATAAATACAGTATTCCTAGCAAGGTTCATTTTTTTTTTTTTTTAAAGAAACAGACATTTCCAATCATAGTTTTTTCATTTCAAAATCTTGATCAACTTCAACTTTTGATATATGTCAAATCTACAGAATGATTTGGATTTTCATGCTAAATATCTTTTAATTTATATGCAAATATTGCACTTTAGTTGGACCA
>NC_041368.1:5628503-5706003 GCF_900634415.1 Cottoperca gobio | reverse complement strand
AACTCTACCAGGAGCTCTTTCAGAGATGTTTCATGGCTCACAATGATTGGTTTCTTTGGTATAAACCACCATGGCTTTCCTACAACTAAAATAATTTCTTCATCTGAAATGAATACAGTAATGATTGGAAAACCACCCCCATCAACGCACCCTCTTTAAAACCTGTGTAGATTTGTCAACATAACTTGATGCTGTCTTTAACATGAACGCACATGACTGATCTCTGTGGAAGTGGCTACAGGTGGATCTTAATAAAATGTGGGGTTAGTGTAATGTGAATGAACGTCACATTAAACATTTAAGGAAGCGTCACACAAATTATCTGTGTAATTACAAAACATGAGGTAATTCAGTATTAAAGAATTCAACTTTTTCTGCTTACAAAATATGAGATGCATTTCTAGTGAATAAGTGGCATAATGTGTCTACAGTCACCTTTATGTTTATTAGTATGTCAATTCTTAACAATGACAGTCAACTAAGTTTTAAGAAGTGATGTGTGGAGAAAAGGGTCCATCTGTGTATCAGTGGGAATCAGCAGTATGTATTTGTGTAATGACATGTTTCACGACACACAAGGTATGGAGGTGTAATATACTACAATTTATGATTCTTTTGCTGGGGAAATAAGTCAGGACTCTCATAAAAGTGTTGAACCTAATTATACGTATATTATTAGATAAAATAATAATAATTAATAAATAAATCAGGGGATAAAACTGAAGGCCTTTAAGAGATTCAAGGTTTCTCAATTATTATTTTTTCTTGCTGTTATTCATTTTCATGAACATCATTTGACATCATAATGGTCTTTCATTCACTCACTAGTAATAGAGCGAACGTATTGATAGAATAACATGGAGGAATGCATTGCAATATTATATCACAGTTTTCCCTCAGCTGTAATGTTAATTGTCATCCTATGCAAAGACTATGGCTATTTGAGTTTCATTTTAAAGCCCGATCAAACTGTCAGCAGTTGGGAAGTGGGTTTTAGTGAACATTATACGTTTCAGATATATGTCTCGGTTATCTGTGATGATGTACTGATCCTTCCCTTCAAAAAATACCATCATCTACTTCTGTTATCTGAAAAGGAAAGAAGTAAATAGGGAAGGAAGAAGGAGAGAAGGTGGGTAGGAAGAAAGGAAGTGTAGATAAAATGAAAGAAGGAAGGATCTATTAGGTCAGTACTTTCTCCCCATGGTGACTAATGAGACTCCTCTGTCCTGGACAGTATTTTTAGGATGCTCTTCATGTCCACTGAGACACGCAAGTCGCCACGGTGACCTGTTTTCACCATGATCAACTATGTAACCCAGAGTGGCTGCTGTTTAAGAGGAGCAAAGGCAGGAAAAAAAGGAATATACTTCCCTTGAAGGTCGCAAATTTGGCACACTTCATGTCCTTTAGCACGGCATCTTCAAATATAAACTAAAAAAAGAAAAAAAGAAGACGACCCCGCAATTGTTCATGTTCCAGTGAATGCACATGCTGATATACTGGATTCACCTAAGGCAAAAAGGATTGTGAGTAAGTGTGGAAAGTGCTCTTTGAGTACCCCTCCACAGCTCCTGTCCAGAGTACTGCAGAGAGTGACCGGAGTGGAGGGTCGTCCTTTTAGAAGGAAAGCACTGGATGGTCAGGGAGGTTTTGTCCCTCACCTCTCCGTTCCTTTGTTCAAAGTGAACCAGCTGATGTGTCCCCTTCAGGTCGTTCTCCTCCGTTCTCTCGGGGCTCTCTCAGGGGGACATGTTGAGTAGCTTGGTAGATTTGTTGGGGTAATTGATAGCCAGGCTGATGGCAGCGATGTTCTTCAGAGCCTACAAGAAAGTGTGTGATTGAAATACAGATGAGTCAGTGTGGAGAGAGAAAATCAAGCTTATTATTTTAATAATAACAATTCAGTTAAGGTATATCTATGCATTTATTTGTTACATTTGGTTTCTAAAGTTGGGAAAGCAATATTTTAGTGAGGCCTGATGCTGCCTTACACATAACATAATGATCCCAGTCCACAGTGAGGCACACAGCTTATTAATGAAACACTGGGAAGCTGGTACCCAAAGCCATGGTCTCGTACTGGGACTGAAACAGTCCGGTTGGTGCATGCCTAGTGACGACTTATAAAACCAGACGTGAGGAACCTCGCATCTGTGCAGTTCACGTCCCCTTATTTCATAAACAATCGATGACAGGTTGAACTGCCTTCATTTGTTCACTGCTGCCTGCAGGATGATGATCGCAGTAAGTGTAGTAGTTTATCCCTGTCTTGCTCCAGAGGAGAAATATTATGGTTTAATTGACGTTATACGAGTGCCACTATATAGTCAAAATCTCCTTTTCAAAACTTTGGTCATTTTATATCCAAAAACTTGCAGACAGGTTTCAATACTATTCCCTGTGGAGTCCCCGGAGACTAGCCAGTAATCATTACAAACGATAAAGGAATATAACGGAAACGCTGTCCACAATATTGTTTGATGGAATTCATGGATATATTTTCATTTCAACAGGCTGCTGCACCTGTTGCATGTTGATCCTTATGTAAGAGTCACAATATTTTTTCAACGTGACCTGAATCTGGTCCAAACCTTCCTGCCACAACAGATCAGTAGGAAGCCATACGTAAAGCTCCTGCTGCTCGCAATAGTGTAAAAAAAAAAGAGAAAGACATTGTCGGTGACAGAGACCAGGAGAGTGGGCTGTAACATGACAGCAAAAAATATATAATATTAATAACACAATACAAACACACCTCAGCCACCTGGGCTGTGTTTTCTGTTTTATTTCCCTTGTGGTTAAGAGGGACGTCTCAGTGTGGAATCTCCTCGGGACCAGCTGCTACTTACCAATCAACAGGGCAGTTTTCTTTTTACTTGAAAATGTATTTTTGGAGGTGGAGGGTGCCTAATGGGGGTGCCCGCAATGCGTCATGTACAGACGCATGGTAATGCATTCAATTCTGCTGCTGTACCAAACAAACCTGCTGGTTAAGTTAAGCCATTCAAACATACAGTTAGTTAGTGACAGTGTTTTGTAAAGTTGGGACACAATGTTAAAGCAGTATATATATCTTTATTTTGGTTACTTGTAGTACCAAAAGTGGTTTACAGCAGAAGATTAAACCACAACATTGACATGTGATCACCTTTTAAAGCAAACAATTTCCGTTTATACACATTCAGCAGACACAGAGCAACATAAACATTCGTCTGAAGTCATGTCCAGCCACCTGATGAATGTCAGTCCAATGCTCACTCTTTTTGTAGTTAGCAAGTTGTTAGTTAGCTGCTAACTTTGTCTGATGTTTGGTGCCGGGCAGGTAGCTTACAGGGGTTTATTCAGAGCTTGTTTGCAGAAAAACAAAACCTGCTGTGGCTGGAAAGGAGGTTGATGAGAGTGAACCAAATAAGAAAAGTTGTGGGCTTTGTAAAAAAAAAACAAAGATACTAAACAGCTCAGTAGAGCTGAGGGGAACTGTAGAGTCAGGTGAGAATATGTGATCCATAGTGCAGCTTTAACTTAAAGAACCTGCTAACACAGCTACAGCAGATGTCTCCCAGTCTTAGTGGCACTTCAAATATTTTGTTATTTTCTGCAGAAGATACCACATTTATTTATTTTAGGGTAAATGATTGTGCTCCTCTCTGCATCTCTTGTGGCTGTTCAATAATTTGTAATAAAAAATAATAAAAATCTGGAAAAATAAGCTTCCCAGTGATTTCCTTGGAGCGGAGAACAAGTCCAATACAGCTCCAGGTAATGCCCCGACACACAGCAGTACTTGCTGTCAACATGCTTTGCAAATGTCATATCAAAACCACAGGTATCTTACGCTGTTATCTGTGTTCCAGTGAATAATAAATAGATAAATGGAGTGAACAAGATCCTCACTACTCAACTTGTGTTGTGGTATAACTTGAAGAGAGAACTTGAGAAAATGAAATCCCTAGTGAGAGAAACTGTTGTTGTGTTGCTGCTGTGGAGAGCTTTAGACCATTTTTCCAACCCCTTCGAAAGTGAACCTCTGCCAATTTACTTTTGGACTTAGCATCATTGTTATCATAATAGTTGCCTACTGCCAAGTCATCTATGTGTTTGTTTTCAACCTGACAGGTATTAGGTAACTGCACAACAGAACCGCCCACAATGTTTTTTCACCACCCCGCATCCTCTGCTCCTCTTAACTGCCTCCAGGCTCCTCTGCTGCATCACAGGGTCCACAGTACAGAGACCGCTGTGCCTCGCTCTGCCACACATTCTAATGCACATTACCAAATACATTAGTCCCGAGTGCCCACACATGTTTAAAACAAGGGGAGGGAGGTGCGCAGGGATCTGCTGGGTGTCAACAGCTTGGTGATTCACAAGCAAAAGAGACGCCAGTCGTGAGCTGACTCACAGCAGCTGAAGAGTGTTCAACCAACGGGACTGCGTGTTTAAGACAGAGTTGCATATTATTACTACACTTCTTTGAGCAACTACCTTCCACGTCAGGCAGCAATTTCAAACTGAAAACATCAAAGATGACCCGAGAGAGCCTGGCTAAAGGCAGGACTTAAGAAAGGCAGAGATGGAGAAAGTCATCAGTGGTTATTATGTAAAGAAAAAAAAGAAAAAAGGTTTAAGACTTACCATTGCAGTGTGATTGAGGAGCTGGTCGTCAGTGGTCATGGCTAACAAGTACTCCTGGAGGATGCCCTGCGCCTGGAAAACAAATTTACCATGTTTCCAAATGCAGCTCACTAAACAGATAACCTCACAGGCCAGATAATGTCATGAATAAAAGGAAGTTCCTGAGACAGACTGCCCTAAGAGGTTACATAAGGGATGAATTCAGTTATAAATGAGGCCTGGTTCCCTGACCACTCTTCATCTCCATCTCAGCATCGAATTGAACTGGGGAATGTTGGAACAGTATATCAAAATTATAAACAAACTGAAGAGCGCTTCCACTAAAGCCCTACGAGGAGAGACATACCTCGGGTTACATAAGCACAAGGAGTTGGGAAACACAGATAAGACTACATAGCGGCTAAATGGGCTGAGACTGGCCAAATGGAGCTTTTACAGAGCTGGAGACAAAGTCCAGAGCCCTGGTCAAACCATCCATCTCGCAGCACCCCAAATGTTTATGTTGGGGGGAACATCCTAGGACGATTTGTACAGTCTGTAGTGCGTGACATACAGTTTTAATTCCTAAATATAACTTTCACTTCCTGGGGTAGACAGAGTTCAATGAATCTCAGTGGACCTGACTGTGAACTTTGCGTGTGTAAAAAGAACGAGGACTGGTGCTGGAATGTGAACAGCACTGGCTACTAAAACTTTAAAAATAATCTGGTTCGAGGCTCAGACCTAATATGGACACAGAGGACTCCATAATGTGTCCAGTCCACTCATTAGCTTCCCATCATTTTACAGTTGAGTCATTTCAGAGCTGTTGAACTCGGCTGTATGTCATCACTGCAGTTAAGCTCATAGAGAGCCACCAACCTGAGTCCACACTAATCCTTCCTTTTTAGGAAGATGGTGACAGATGGACAGTGTTGTAGGTAGAGCACTGATCCTGACAGCTGATGAAGGTTTTCCAATATTTATGTCCATTTCAGGATAGATTTCTTATAGGGACCTTTCCCCTCTAGATTAGCCTCAGTCCTGCCTCATTGTAAAATCCTCCGTGAACAAATGCAGATGTAAACATTTCCTGGAACAGTGGATGCAGTTGTGGCTTGTGTAACCCAGTTTAGATTCACATTCACTGGCTGACTCATCTTTTTTACATGTCTTGTAGGACTGTACCGAGTAGTTTGAAGCTTTGAAGCTTCATTCATAACTTTGACATTCCAATTTTAAACATTCGCATGCTGCGCAGACTGTTCATTGTGTTTAAACCTGGTATTCTGCACAGTTGCAGTTAAAGATCAGGTTACGCAAATATTATTAATATTATACTATTTGTAGAATAAAATTCCAGTGGTGGCTGCGTAGGATTGTTTCTGACTTTAAAACATTTCCATCGACTCCAGAGCGTTGTAAAGTACAAAAGACAACATTTATTGAGAAAAGATAGAGGTCATCATTTCCAAAATTCACAACATGTTTTATCTAACCAAATATTCTGCTACAATCCATATGTTTTACTGCTGAGCCTTTCCAAAACAACATTTCCACGTGACATTGGGTTAAGCCCGAATTTCTTCTTATACTTTGACCCACATCCTGAACCAAGTGCAATACCAACCACCACTCACTGTGACAGCTGCCACAAGAGGTAGCAGGTGTGTGGTTTTAAAAAAAACAAACATAAAAAAGGTATTTCACTGTTTCATCAGGAGAATGCTGGCAAAAGTTAGATGGGAGGAAGTAAATGGGTCACCGTATCTATTTTGTAACAACCGCTGAGCAAAACACTCCTTAACACAAACAATTCCATACAAGTGTCTCCATGAGCTCGATGTGACAAACTGCTGCGTCACACACATTTGTGTCGCATTGATATAAGACAGGTCACGCTCTGTGATGATGCTCTGCTGGTTGGAGGCGCTCAGATGTGCTACGCACAAACATGGCTATCAATACTAACACTGGAGTGTTAGCATTGATAGACATGTTTGTGTGTAGCAACATCTGAAAGGCATCCCAGGCAAAACTGCTGAGTGCTGTTACTGCCCCCTGGTGTTTGTCAACAGGTACTGCTCCACTTAAGAAACTCTCCCTAGCATGAAACAACATTCAGATGGTGCAGATGGGAGCACAGCATCCATCCTGGAGGACAGGTCAACTGATGGAATTTTATTGTCAGATGAGCATCTGAAAGGACTCCGAGCGAACAGAGCAGAAAGGAACAGGAAAGGTAGTGCTGCTCTGGCACTGTCTGCTTCTATTGCATCTACAGATGGGAAACTCCTGGCTGACGGCAGAATCATAATCCTCAAGAATTCTCTCAATCAATAATTCAAGACAATTTTAGAGAGCGAGAGAGTCCAAACGCATCACAAAATGGATAGCATCTCTTCCTCTCCCACACTGCAGGGAGCCAGTGTGGCACTGTGCTGTCTGGCAGATGGCAGGGCTGGGCTTTGGCCCAGAGCCCAGCCCAGCACAGAACAGGTGGGTGAAGGAAAAACATGCTCATCTCACAGAGAGACTGATATAGACATAGAGAAGGTGGAAGAAAGACAGCGGTAAAGAATAGAATGTTTTACTCTCATCATTTCATTCAAATTGCCTCATACTGAAAGAAAAAGAAAAAAAACGGACAGGCTGTCTTAAAGGAAGGCAGAACGTAAAATGCTTTCTACACAACCAGCCATGTTGTGTCTATTCTCAACTGCAAAGTCAATATTGCCCTCATCTCAACATCCAACACACCTAAACAAATACCTTAAATGTCACTTAGCCACACCTCCAGCTTTAACATCAACACAACACTAGATGTGGCCTGCATGTGATTGTGTGTGTATGCGTCACTCACAATGGCACGGGCCTCTGCGATGAAGAAGAGTTCAGTGAGGGCTCGTTGAAGAGGCAGCAGCACGGTGATACTGGTGGGATCCTGGCTCAGGCTGTTTTCCATAGACATAAAGAGCTGCCAGAGAGGTCGCAGCAGCGTCAGCTCACAGGCTCTGGAGTGCAAACCAAACACATGTACACATTTAATAAAGAGCATTCTGGAATAAAATACTTCATACATTTATCATGATATTTACTTTATCAGAGCAAAACTCAAAGAGAGAAAACATTTACGTGTTTGTTATTAATGCTGATAAATCTGCAGTATTTTAAATAATAAATCACTCCTGTATCTATCTGTATGGTATAGTATCATAAAAAAACATACTTACACATTGACAGTGCTCAGAGATGCTCTCTGTACTTTTCTAGTGCTGCAAATCATTTGTGTCCAATGTGGTTTTTCCACAAAAATGTTCAATTATCTTTTCTTTATCCAGCATCTCTAAATACGCAAATATGACTATTTTCAGAAATGTAACCACTGGACACAAGATGCCTACCACTTTACTGAAAGTCTCAGTGTATGTTTCCACTTCGCATACGTGTAAGTTACATATATAGTTGTAAAGTGTGAAGAGATATTTAGGACGCTCCATATGTTTTAGACGTTACGTGACTCATAGTTGGAGCACTTGAATCGGCACAAAATTACCTGTTAAATCATTAGCACAAAACATTAATAATTGCTTTAGAAAATATTGGATTCTTTGATAAAAAGTCGAAGGTACAAGCTTGTGCAAATACAAACTTTGAAGTAGACTTAACTCAACTTGCATTTCAGCAAAACACAACTAGCAACTTAAACCAATTCCCTTCTGAATTGTGGGTAAATTCTCAACAGCGCCTCTGACTGGCCTCTTCTCCGTGTCTACACTGGCCGAGGCTCATTTATTTAGACCCATTCCTTATGACAAAATGACACACAAAACATGATTTCTCAGAAGATGAAATAATTAAAGCTGGTGGCCATAAATATCCAGAGAGGCCCAAGTTTTTGGGTTTAGTAACAATATTTATTTATAGTTACAATCTACAATTTACAATAACAATAAAATATTGAAATGCGAATACAATTCTAGTTAATTGTGTGATGTCATTTTGACCAGATGAGAGTCTGTATACACATATGCAAATTCCTAAACGGACCCTTTACCTCATTTTCATGGCGATTACCAGAACATGAGGGATTTATCAATGCTTAATGCAAATCCTGTGTGGAGGCCCGCACATCTGCAGAGGCAAAGATGTGCACTGGGTCCTCTTAGTAAAATTAGCATTACTTAGGTCCAGGTGGAGGGTCTTATGCCCAAGTGATATTACTTCGGGTTTCTATAGATGACAATATAATCCTACAGGTTTTATTAAGATTTTTCTGACGAGAGAAAAAGTGTGAGAAGCATTGAAGAGAATTAGAGGGAAAGAGACAGAAATGTATAAGCAAGGATGGATTCTTACGTCTGGGACTGACACTGCAGGAGGCGGAGCAACAAATGAATGGCTTTGAGTCGCTGGTTCCCAGTCTGGCGACAGGCCACGCCCACCTGCCACTCCCAGATGTCAGCCAGTGGCAGGTGACCAAGCACTTGGTCATCTGCCAACATTTGCTTCAATATCTCAAAACCTGATTAGAGACAACAAGCAAAGGTGCAGAGAGGGTGACGACCTGACCAACCAGAGGATTCATTTTGATACTTTGCAGAGTTGCTCTCGACCAAATGAAGCAGGTTTGCAGAAATGTAAAAGCAGTGTGTATCTGTTTTAATGTGACGCACCTGTCTGGAAACGTCCTCTGTGGCCTCCTGTAACGGTGAACTTGTAGCCCCACTCTGTGTTGCTCATGTCTGACATAAATCTGTAGTACAGGGTATCACCTGAGGGAAACCCACACATAAACGTGATTTAAACACAATAAGAAAAACTACCTCAAATGTGAACCCATAAAGCAGAAAAGGAAATAAATTAAAAAAATATTCCTCACCAGGAATCTCAAAATCGGACCATTTCTGAGGGGAGCCACTGAAGTTGTGGACATCCTGAAGGAAATCACTGCTGCTGGACATGATGAGCTCATCACAGCCTTCTTCTGTGTAGCAGCGGGAGTCAAATTTAACTGACAAGTAGATGGCCCCTGGGATGTGCACCTTGTCCTTAAGAGACAAAAGAAGGACACAATAGAGTCTTTAAAGGGAATTCAAAGAAAGGCATGCCCTGTTACAGATGTGTACTGATAGCCAGCTCTATTGCAAAGTCTTCTTTAGTTAGACAATACACATTTTGTGACCAGCTCAAAAGGTGGAAACTGAGAAGATGGCATGACAAATGAGGAAATATTAAACTTTTTTAAAAGAGTTACAGCTGTAATTGATGATAAAAAGAAACAAAAAAGGAAGTTGACCCACCTCAAAGTTGGTGTTGTTGTCATAAGGGTGTTTGGACTCTCTGATCTGCACAGCCATACCTGGCTCCTCCATGAACTGGCAAGCAGTGAGAGACAGACTGCACAGCATACTCTGGCTGCAACCCTTCAGCACCCTCTGAAGAATCTGAATATTAATAAATTATAACAATCGGATTAATCCACAGAACACCTAGAATGTATCATATGTGGAAATCACAACAGACTTCACATTCTCCTCCCATCTGCCCACCTTCTCCCAGAGCGGCCTCTCCTCCAGCTGCATTAACATGTCCAGGATGTAGGCCATGTGAGAGGCGCCGCTCAGCTCCAGGGCCTCCTCGCTCAGATCTTCCTCTGTGGGCCAGTCGGCCAGCAGCGAGGCCAGCACGTGGCGGGCGTACAGCGTGGCGATGGCCTGGTTGACCTTCACCAGGTATTGACGAACTGCCCGATTGCTGCGCACATCCAGTTCCTTGTGCAAGAGAGCTGAACTTTTGGTGCGCCTCTGTTTGGCGTAGCTGAGCTGCAAGTCGGTCTCTGAATTTGTGATGAGCTTCTGGGCCACTACATTGATCTCCTCTGTGGCCTTTTCACAGTGACTGGGTTTAGACTGTGGGAGGGAAGCGATGATGGGATTATATCAGAATATTGACATATGAGAAAAGGTTTTCAGAGTATTTCGTCTCTTCTCGTTATAGTTAGTAATGCTTAAGGGATAGTTTGGATTTTTTGAAGTGGGCTTGTATGTTACTATAGTCAGTGCCTCATACAACCCCCCTTTATTATTGCTAACAACAACCATATGTCGTGCTTTTTGACATCTCAAAACCTCTGTGTAATGTTGTTGGCAATTGCTAATAAATGATACTATTTCAGGGCACATTTTTAAACAACTCACCACGCATGACACCACAATCATGTCAGTGTCCACGGCCTTGGTGTTCCTCTCCTCAGAGCGAGGCCGCCTGTGAGGTTGCCACTTCTGAGCCAGTGTCCGGATTGTTTCATCCGTTTTTATTTCTTCTCCATCAAATCTGATAATAACACAAAAGGTAGAACACATAACAGAGAGGTCGTATTAAATTGTAAAGTATGACCTTTACCACACTGTATCGTATAAAGAAAGTCAATTAAAAAATGAATTATTTGCCGACCTCTTTTGCACCTCCAGGAAAAAGGAGTCAGTTCTCTTCATCTGCAACTCATACATGGCCCGCAGGATGGGCAGAGGGGCGTTTAAGGCATCGTGGGTGATCTGCATTGAAAAGAAAGAAACTCATTTTGATGCTCACATTGATTTGAAGCAGAGGCTAGTGTTCTTTAAATGAGAATCAAACTTTTATCAGAACCATTTTATTAGAATACAAAATGAATATAATAAAGTAGCCGGCTGGACTTGTTTGGCCAGCTGCCTGCACTTATGCAACGTTCTGGTAGTATCCCTCATCACCTGGAAGCAAATCTTTGTCTCCTCATCGAGACCCTCTAAGGGGTCGGGCTTGTTGACGTCAGTGTCGTCAGCACAGCAGCTGGACTGGTCGGAGTCGTGCTCTTTGTCCTGGTCTCTTTGGTCTCGCTCTGGGTCCTGGGCCATGGAATGAATCTCCCTCTTGGAGGAGTAGAGCATGATGGAGAGAATCTCGAGATCTCGCAGCAACCACAGCTTGCTGAAGCCAGTCCCTTTGCTGCACTTCCTCACCAGCAGCTGGGTCAGTCCTGACTGCTGGATGTCCTCCTGAGATTGCTCTACTCCATATTTCTACACAACAGAATGAGAAAACACGTTTTTTCAAGAAGCAGGTAATAATAATAATAATAATAATAATAATAATAATAATAATAATAATAATAATACATTTTATTTGTAAAGCACCTTTCAAAGCTAAAAGCAATCTCAAGGCGCTAAAGGGTATAGAGAGTTGCACAGTCCTGCTTCCTTCAGCTCTGAGATATATAAAAAATCAAGTCATTCTTATCTCATTCATGGTTTTATTTCATCTCGTCAAGACTATTGCAACTCTCTCTGAGCCTGCCTCAGTCAGAAATCAATCTCACGTCTCCAGCTCGTTAAAAATGCTGCAGCTAGAATTTTAATTGGCACTAAAAGCATAATACCCCAGTATTAGCATATCTGCACTGGCTACCGATTAAAGTTCAGGATTGATTTTAGGATTTTACTTATTTTTAAAGCACAGAATGGCCTAGCCCTAGCTATATTGCTGACCTTTTAACTTTTTATGAGCCGGAACATAGCCATAGATCCTCAAGTAAGGCACTTTTGGTTGTTCCGATGGCCAGACTCAAGACTAACGGTGACAGGGCTTTCTCTATAATTGACTTATTTGCTTAATTTACATTTACTTTTCATCTTTTATATCCCTTCTACAAACACACTTTTATAAACAGGTAAAGCACTTTGTAAACATTGTTTTTAGAAACGTGCAATACAAATAAGGGTTACTATTATTATATTATTATAATAATTATTGCAGATTCCGAGGTCATGGCCGGTACCTTCAGTGTATTGTAGAGGCCTTTAAGGGCCAAGGAGAGAACCCAGGAGGCCTCCACAGCATCAGAAGAGCTGTTGTCCTGGCTGGTCTGCAGCAGGTGGCTGATGATAGAGGTGAAATTGCTCAGGTATCGGCTGAGCAGGGTCTTTGGGCAGCCCTGGCCCTCTGACTGCCCTGGGAGACCGGCTGCAGTGGAATCCTGAGACTGGATGAGTTGGTAGTCTTTCACTAGAAAGAAGAGGAATCACACAGAGTGTTAATTCTATGTTTATTTCTACACAAAGTTATTAGAGTGTGCTACAATTGCACTAACCTGTTTTCCTCTTGCGTGTCTTAACATCCACCACTGCAGCGTGGTTCTTTTCAGTAAAGTGTTTGAGCAAGATCATGCTGTGCTGTTCATTGGCGTTGTCAATAAACACAGTCTGGGTGCCCACACACAGCACCTGGCAGACACACAGAGGAGTCACAACTGAGCTTAGAAAGTCAGGGAGGATAGCGTTCTACCATATACAGTGGTAGGTATTCTACATACCTCAGGGAAGCCCACCAGCACCAGCAGGGTGAAGAGGTTGGTGCGTTTGAGAGTTTGTGGCAGCTGCTGAATACAGTGGTCAGTGAAGGCAGCAATGACTGCGCTCCACTCAGGACAAACATTTACACTGTGTAAAATATCTGCCACTGTGCACGCCCAATCCAGACCAATACGACTGCAAAACAGAGGAGAAGAGACACATCTCACAATAACTAATAATGGGTGGTGCAAACATTGATTAGCTTTCTGGCAAATAAGATCTCAACTGTGGACTTAATTAACAAACACAAAGCAGGTTCTCAATTCACAAAGGTCTAACTCCATCAAAGGGCCAATTACATTACATTAATATACATTTTAGTATTATTAATTATAGATATATTTAGGTGGTAACGAGCGCAGACTCAGGTTTCTCTTCTTTTACCTGTCTAAACAGACGGCCCCGAGGCTGAAAAGCAGCTGGGTGGTCTTCCAGCCCTGGATGTCTGAACTGGATACCTCTCCTTGTGTTAGCAAGTCATATTTGTCAGCCAGGGCCTCTGTGACGGCAGTGTCGGCCTCTATCGGAGGGATTCGGAGCAGCAGTTGACCCAGTAGTCCCAGGGTGAGGTGGTAGGTCTCATTGAGAGAGCCAGCATTGGAAATAACTGCCCTAAAAAGCTTGGGCAGGATGGAGTTCAGACTGGGCAGAGACAGAGTGCTGCCCTGAGGATATAAGAAAGACGATATAAACGTTATCTGTAGATAAATGGATAACATGCAGAAGACAATGCTTACGCATTATTGTGAAGAGTGAACAAAACAGGAGTGCAAAATAATTAAGTGTTTTAACTTTAAATTAAAAGTGTTGATAGATTTGGGTGTTTTCATTTAATTTGACATGACATCTGTCCATCACACATAATGATACAGCCGGCAGCCGAACAGCTTAGCTTAGCATTAAGACTGGAAACAGCTTGCCTGGCTCTGTCCAAACAAATCTGAATGTGTCAGGCAGCAGCTCCAAAAGCTCAATAATAAACTCATTACATATTTTTCATTTCTGTACAAAATCATAATGTGTAAAAATGACACTTGGTGGTCTTTTGGGGGGAAATGTGTGGGACTATTTCTTGGCTGACGGCAGTGACTTCCCGAGTCTTACTGGTTGCCTGGCAACCTCAAGGTGATGACAAGACTAAGTTACTACACCTGCCAAAAAAGTAGTTTAGCTATTAACTCCCCGGTAAACATTGTATGTTTTTTAACAAAATGTAGAACGGTTTCTTTAGCGTTTCATAGACTCAACTCTAAAAACTGGTCTTTGGTTTCACGTACTGTTTTGGCTGGAGGCAGCATGGCTGCTAGTAGTCCCAGGATCCTCTCTCTGGAGCACTCTGAAAACACATGCTGGGGCAGCCTCTCATCTGTCTCCTTGACAACATCAGATGCTGGAGAGTTGACTGTTGCTGGACCAGACTCTGAAGCTGAGAAACATACAAGGTTGATCCAGACAACTAGTCATATCCACTAATAATCAGAGCCCGGTAGAGGTAGTGTGAGTACTTACGTCGCACCACAGGGGAGAGGGGGTCCTCACTGGACATAGAGGGTGTCTTGCTGAGGCTGGCAGAGTCCACGGTGTCTTGGCTCACCAGCTTCCTTGTCTCCCCCTCTGCAGTGATTGGTGGGGACGACACCTCTGAAGAAACAGAGGGAGGAGAGCCCAACTCCTTTGTTTTTTTCTCCTTACCTGATGGTTTGCTCTAGTGGTGAGAGGATAACAACAATTCAGTAGGCAGACAGCCAACACTGAGCTTTTACACTTTTAGAATACTAAATACTGTCAGTGTTTCCCCTACCATTGCCTTGGCAGGTGGTTTTTTTGTGTGTTTTTTTGTGTTTCGCGAACGGCAGGGCTCCGCTCGCTCCCGACACACAAACACGTGCGCACAGTCAGAGACAGAGCGGAGGAAAGTGTAAAAAAGTAAAAAATCCAACAAATTAATTATAAAATGGAGCAACGTCGACCACAACGTTTGGACACACAGGCGAAAATATCCACGTTTTTTTTAAACGTACACAGCCTGAATCAACTACCAGTGATGCTAATGTTTGCTCTGCTACTCAGATCAGTCAGAGTGCTAGCAGCTCTTCTGCTAGTCCTGAACACAACTCTCCTGATGAAACTGCACCCCCTGAAAAGCAGCACAGGTCTGGTCACAGGGTCACAGGCTTTGACGAAACTTGGCTGTTGGAGAAGAAAGATTCATCCTGGCTCTACAAAACTGATCTGGGTAAATAAATAATAATAATTGATAAATACCTAAATACCTAAATACACCAATTAATAAATCAATAAAATACAGTGAATAGAGAATGAATGGGGAATTATTTCAGTTTTCTTTTTTGGTTTTAGGAATGTTCTGCCAGATATGTAGGCACAAACAGGGGGTTGTGAGAGGAAGGCAGACCCGTGTTTTTATAGTCACCCTGCCAGTCCTACAGAAAGGACAAACTTGATCAACATATGGCATCTGACCATCACCAAATAGCATGTCAGTGCAAGTCACGTTTGACAACAGGTAAAAATGATATATTTTATTTAAAATATAATTTTATCAATAACATGTTGTGCTCCTTGATAATGATGATCCATTTCATTTCAGGCAAAACCGTCCTTGCATCATTTGAGCCAACAACTGTGCTGGAGCATGAGGCTGTGGTGGGCTTATACTGGCTCATTAAGCACGACATAGCCCACCACACAAACTATCCAGCCTTGCTGCAACTGGCTAATCTTTTGGGTTGCACCTATTTCAACAAGCTTAATGTATGCTTTTTTCTTATTAAATATGTTAAAAAATATTAGTTTTAAGAGATAGTTATATTGACAATCAATTGTATGTTTTTATGGCATAATAATAGATTAGTTTAAGAATTCATATGCATTTAAATGTCCAGCATCTTTGAATGTAAAATGTTCCAACAATTTTTCAGATTTCCAAGACCACCAACTACAGATCTCATAGAATAATAGATGACCTGTTGGAAATTCTTGCAACGGTGATTGAGCAGCCCATATTAAGGGACATTGCTCAGTCAAAAGTGATTGCCGTGGAAATAGATGAGACTACAGATGTCTCCGTGTGCAGACAACTGACATCCATGTAAGGTAAGCGTAATCAAAGTGTAATAGTTCATCGACTAATACAATTTCAATACACAGTATGAGGGGATAATTGAAATGTATAAAATGTTATCATATGGACATAGATACTTGGACCAAGAGGGGAAGCTCTTCAGCCCATTCCTGGATCTGATCTGCCTGACCGACAGGAAAGCAGATTCAATTGTGGCAGCTCTGAAAAATATTATTCAGATGAAGGGCATCCCCGTACAGTTAATCTTTGGATTAGGAACTGACGGCGCTGCAGTTATGACAGGTAGGTCAAACAGGTTTTTTGTATGTAATTATACTGGATTTTGAATATTTAGTTTCTTGTTAAATTCATTAACAAATGTATTCAATAGGAAAACAACATGGGGTCGCAAAACAACTGTCAGACGAATGGCCATGCCTCCTCAGTGTCCATTGTGCTGCACATAGGCTGGCTCTAGCCTGTAAGGACGCATCAGAAGATGTGCCTTACATGGCAACATTCAGAGACCACTTAGAACAGCTCCACCTGTACTTAGTGCAGTGTAATAGTGCAAATCGCTCTGCTTCTCTAAAGGCAGCTGCAGAGGTTCTCAGTGTGTGTGAGCTGAAAGTGAAGGTAAATATTTTAAACCTCAAATAAATTGAGATTTGAATATTTATACCATATTAATTCCTTTATTTTTTTAAACAACTGTTTTATCTGTCATTATTAGCAAGTAAAGGACACACGATGGCTCTCAACATGAGGCTGTAAAAAACCTCATGAAAAACCTCACTGCTGTACTGGGAGCCTTGGCAGAGGAAGTAGAGACCCACAAATGTCCTACTGCTAAGGGACTCTACTCATTCCTTGCCAGCTATCGTTTCATTGCCGCCCTCCACATGCAAGCCGATGTGCTCCCTCACCTGGCACGTCTCTCCAAGATCTTTCAAAAGGAGGACGTCATGTTCCTGGCAATCAAAGAGCAGGTTATTTAAAAACCCAAACACTTATGTTTATTTTGCACAAACATAGGTTACCGCAATTTATCTTTTCATCTGAGTCAATTTGGTTAATTTCCTAGGTCCCTGTCACACTGGCCTTAATAAAAGGCATCAAAGATTCTAGAGGTCATCAACCTGGCCACACTGAACCAAAGTCTTGATGACCCTTTGGGACTGGGTGCATTCAGCATCTCTGCCGAACAGGAGAGAGGAAGAAGAGGCCAGGATGATACAGGGGGCAGACAGCAGTACTGGCAAAGATTCCAATCACAGGTATGATTATGTAGTTTTTGGCTGATTTCATTGATATAACTTCAATTTAGACTAAACAGTTTTACTGACATCTTTTCCCCACCTGTTCGATGAGGTGATGGATCCTTATTTGGATGGCCAGATTGCCCATCTTGAGAGGCTGTTCAGTGAGGTTGGAGTCTTAGCCGCTTTTGGAATACTGGGTCCACAAGCAGCTACACTCTCTTATGACACCACACACACACACACACACCTGAGGACACTGGTGGGGAAGTTTTGTTCCCATGCCAATTTCGACACAGTTCTTTGTGAATGGGCTTCTTTCAAGGAACAAGTCGTCTCTGGTCTACTCAAGGTAACTTTAAAATGTAACATTTTCACATGACATTATCATGAACAATGCACTGTGTTAATCGTATGAACGTTTTCAAAACAAGACTCAGCTGGACATATTGTCAGACCTGTCCCCAAAATATGAGGAGTTTGGGGTCCTGTACCCAACTGTAAGCCAGCTGGCTGCCATTGCCCTCACTGTCCCAGTCAGCAGTGTAAATTATGAAAGGGACTTCTCCACCCTGAACAGGTTAAGAAATACCTCTCACAATGGCATTTGCTGTTTTAAGTTATAAGAAATTTTTAAGCTATCAGCTATCGCTTGTAAAGCTTAACAGTTAATGTATTTGCAGGTCAAGACAAACATCCGCAACAGGCTGCAGGGGGACCATCTTGCAGCCTGCATGCGGATTTCAATAAATGGGCCAGAGGTGTCTGACTTTCCATACCAGGAGACACTGGAAATGTTCTTTAAAAAACCAAGAAAGAGCCACTGTAGAAACAAAAGTTGCACACTTTGTGTGTAAACCAGAACTGATTGAATGTACATGTCTTTATTTGTTTCCAATTTTTGTTTACATTTGTTTAAGTTTCTTAAAGTAAAATTGTTCTAATTGTTATTATAATATAATTTTATTTATTTATTATTATTTATTAGGTTAATTGTAAAAATAAAAATGCTTCTAATTACTGTTATTATTTATTGTAATTATTGTTATAAAAGAAAATATGTGAACACTTAAAATATAAATATGACTCCTAACAGACTGTTCAGGTCCAAATGCACTGTGAAAGGGCCCCTGCATTCCGCCGCAGCCGGTCGAAACCCCGCCCCCCCCAGCCAGCACCCTGCCAAGGCAGTAAACCTAGTGGAAACACTGACTGTATTACCTATATAGAGACTTCACAAGTACATGTATTTATCTCTAGCTATTGTTCTACATCAGCTAGAATATGTATATACATTTGTGTCTGTCTATTTATGGATGTATGTGCTCCATTAGTTTTTTGTGCGCGTTTTACTTCTTGCCACTGTAATGATCCACTCCTCCAACAGAAATGATTCATCAATCTTCATATTATCTTATAACTTAACTTCAGTTCCTTACCGTGTCCGTTGGAGACGTTGGGGAGCAGATTGCTGCAGTGTTGCCAGGGAGAGAGGTGGTGTCAGTGGCTGTACTGAGCTCCTGAGAGGACTCTGGAGAGCCTGGACACTGCTCACTATCAGAAGCCGATTCATTAGACGACAGCAGGGCAAGCAAGGCTGACGAACGTAGACCTATGTATAGGACGGCAAAGAAATGTTTGGTAAGGTAAGAAGAACCTGAGATACCATGTGACACATGGGTGAACAATGAAGCACCCCCTTTAACAACACAGTCATTTTGAAAATACAGAGTATTGTTGAACCCAAGTTTAAGTAAATTATGGTCCTATTTAGAGTAAAATAAACAACAACTGACACAACGTTATGCTTTAGGGCGTGGCTACCTTGGTATTGTCATGCCCTAAGTTCTAAGTCCTAAGTGTTCTGTTGTACTAAAAGACACTCTTAAGGAGTTGGATGTTAGTTTTTTCCAGTAATAAATTTTGTTTTAAGAATGTTTTCTCAGTAGCCAAAATTAGCATCCAATTAATATCACAGTTAACGTGAATTACGGACGCACCTTGAACACCAAGATAGCTAGCTAGTGCTAGCGTTAGCTGCAGAATTAGCGTTTGCTATGTTAACAGTGACTGGCCTCTCCGGGCTTCGATCCTCTAAAGCTCCGCCTTTTCGTCCAAGTATGGTCACTACTGATTCCAAAAAACCAAGATGGCCAAAAGCCAAACGTGAGGCTTCAAAATCGTAGTCCACAAATCAATAGGTGATGTCACAGTAACTACGTTTACTTCTTTTATACAGTCTAGGGCAATTACCTTAGCTTAGCATAAAGACTGAAGGTAGATGGAAACGGCTAGCCCATCTCTATCTTAAAAGCTCATTAATTAACACTTCATAGTATTTTGTTCGGGGCCAGGCTAGCTGTTTCCCCCTGCTTTTAGTCTTTAAGCAAGATAAGCTAACCGGCTGCTGGCTCTAGTTTAATATTCAGATTACAGACTTCTCATTCAAGTCTCAGCAAGGAAGCAATAAAGTGTATTTCCCAATATGTAGAACGATTCCATCAAAAACAAATATCTGGTTTTGACTAACCTTTGCCAGTCTGCCCCTTGAGCAAACAATCAGTGATGAGTTGGGAGCAGTTTGTCTGCAGGGCTGAGGCCTGGCCAAGGGTGTTGCTATCCAAAGGCTCTCCCTCCATCTGCTTCTGACTGCTCAGTTCTGACGTGTACAGGGCCAAAGCAGCAAACAGTAGCCAGGAGTAGTTGTGGATGTAGGGCTGGATCAAGCGGTGACGGTCACTGATTCGTATAGTCACCATGGGGTAGACTGTGATCCGATGGGTGGGCAGGTGGCTAGGGGGGACCGTTAAAATTAGTCACCAACACAGAGGTACACCATTAAGTGTGTATTAACAGCATAAGAAACTTTAAATGTGTCACCTGTCGGGATACTTCTTTGCATTGTAACAACCGAAGCACAGGTCAAAGTCTTCACAGACATTGCAGTTGATCCTGCTGCCTACAATGAGCCCCTGGCAATGGTCACAGGCGTATTCCATGTTCACCATCTCGTGGTCGTCCTCATGTCCCTCAGGCTTGGCACCACCTGGTTAAAAACACACATTCACATTTAGGTTTGCTCTGATGCTCTTATCCAATTTACGATAAGTGAATGTATGAGTGATTGAGTAGTGTAGTGAAGTTAATGATCTCACTGAGGAAGCAGGTCTTGCAGAGGTCCATGTCCATGCATTGCAGACATCTGTAGCGGTGCCAAGGTGCCATCCTCTCACAGCCGTCACAGGAGATCACAACATTGAGTAGGTCACAATAACGTGCAATGAACATGTGCATCTGTAGATAAAACCGGAAAGAATATTGAAAGTTACCAATGAAAAGCAAATCTTTGCATAGATCCTACCTTAATCATCGACTTGGAAATATTTACTTGCCTACAGCTTTTTAAACTTCATCACACACAAAAGGCAATAGAGACAGAAGTCTTTTTTGGATTGGGTCATATTATGACAGAAAATAAATATTACAGTATTCATCTTGTGTGTATTTGTTTGTATTGTTAAACAGACAGACACAAAATGTATGCGTTTCAAACGCTGTTGTATGAAGTGACGCTGCCACGACTAGTCGACTAATTGATCGTCAATCGACAATGTTTTTTATTAACAACTATTTTGATAAATAAATTAATATTAGGTGCCATTTGTTTCCCCAGACATCTCAGACACAGGACACTTCTCCTTGTTGGCTAATGATTGGACTTCATGCAGTGTGATGTACCTTTCTCCTGTCCTCCATGGAGTCCTCTTCATCGATTTTGTCATACCACTTCTCAAACATCCCGTCCATACACTCATCCATCCACTCCTGGTTCTTCTTGTAGTCTGCGATTTCATCCTCCTCTGTCCAATGACTAAAGATGAATTTGAACCACAGAAATAATCTATCATCTCTGCAATGTAGTTTAACCTAGCAGGTTAGTCTACTGATTTGTAAAAAATGTTTAAATGAAAGCTGTTACTTTGCTAGCCTTAGCAATTGTTATCGTGCCTTATTTATTTATTTTCTGAGATGGGTCTGATCTTACCTGATGGCAGTGTCATGAACACTGATGTTCTCCTGGGACATGCTGAGCAGGAGTTCGGGAAGCTTGATATTCAGGAAGAGAGGAAGGTCCTGCACCTCCCAGCTCATATCCAGAAGGTGCAACAAGCAGGTCTGCACACATGACAGGGCCGGTAGCAGGGCTCTGGAGAGAAGTGATGGGGGTCTGGTTACACCACTGCACACACACTGCACACACTAATCACTGCTGCAACAGTTTTTAATTTCAGTGTGTGAAGATGGTGCGTTACAAGAATAAGAGCTTACTTCTCATTGAGGCTGCTGAAGCCTTGTACTGCCTCCACCAGCATGAGCACCAACTGATGGTAGGAATGCCTCACCTCCTCTCCGAGCTTCTGCCCACTGTCTGACAACTGAGAGAAATAACTGCAAAAGACAAAGCAAAAGAGAACACCGAGTGAAACACTACTGTACAGTTATAGGTCAGCATACGGTTTTTATTTTATAGTTTGTATACACACGCAATTTATTTCCTTCTCAAAATGTATGTATTCATATGTCCTGAACCGTCAATGAAATTGATATTGGTCAAAACTAACATCAATTTCCAAAGAGACATACTGTACATTTGGCCCCTCCAATACTGTCGTCCAGAACACCTAATATATTTTAGCATATTATGATCTATCTCTGATAAGTATCTAAGAAACAAAAATATACTGTTATTTCATAATTCCAGACTTTGGAAGAGCGTTTTTCAAAAATATTTACTGAACTGTGCTAAACCTTTGTATGGAAGATAAAAAAAATATATATATATATATATATATATATATATTTTGGTGATCCATTTTCTAAGTTGTTTTCTCTACGTTTACGACTTAAGAACAAGTGAAAAAAGCCTCTTATGACCTAAATGAGTATGACAACAACACACACCGAACCTGACAAATGCCAGTTTCTTTTTTTCCACGGACGAAAAATATGAAGGAACCTTTAAAGCAGGGGTGGGGAACCTCCGGGCCATATACAGACCATTTGATCCGGCCCTTGAGGTAATTCGTAAAACACACGCAAAAAAAATCCACTAGCAAAAAAAACGGGCGACTGACTGTTTTGCCTGGCCAAGGTCAGGGTCCTTGAACACAACACGAGCGGAACGTGTCATCACGTGGTCACATGTCAAAAAACTTCAATTCTTCGTGTGCAAACACGTGACAAAACTGTGTGACGTATGCGTGCGACGCCATGTTGGATGATATACAAATCAAAAATGGCGTCTAAAGCGAACAACAACAACTCCGACTTCTTCAAAGTATTCTGACTCTCTGGAGTCCTCTGCAAAGGCAAGATTCAGAGGAAAAGTCCAAATTTGCGGCCGTGACCCGTACACGCTAAAGCCGTCAGACTATATTGAGGATTTAGATTCATTACGACCGATTGAATATCCGGATATTGTGAACTACCTTGTGCTACACACGTCATGGGCAACCAACGCACAAATGAAGGCATACAAGAGCTTAGATGCTTATAATGTCTTTGTTTCTGGCTGGGTTGGTAGTCTTCTTACCAAACCACTGAAAGATGACAGGGTGCTCGTCCGTGCCCGTGTGAATCACTCTCAAAGAGCTCGAGATACACCGCTCAAGCCGTGGTTTGTGAGTGAGAAGAGCGGCGATGTTATCCTCGCTAACGTAAACATTGAAAACATAGCTTTAGCATGAGCTCTTACCAGATATAAAGTGGACGCCACACACACGGGTGAATTGTGCTTTGTCTTCTGTTAAATCCTCACGAGTTATGTTGCTAAACCAGTTTACGGCGTTCGGTAGACAGTAATTCATCCCTCTTTTGTGGATCGTTGTTTTTGATGATTTTAGGAAATCTAAAGAACCGTTTCTCTGGGTCACGAGTAGCGTTATTACCACAATTATACACTGCGCACACGACTGGCATTTTCTTTCAATCTTAGACGTTTAAATACAAAGAAAATTACGAAGCGTTGCAGCAACTCACACGTGAACGACCGCAGTCTTGGTTGTATATATCATCCAACATGGCTGAATTCCGGGTTGGGAAATAAGCGTGACGTCACATGCACACGATCAATATTAAACGAGACAGTCATTGACATCAGTGAACGCAGCATGGCGAGTGTAAAACAGAGAAAGTAAAAGTAAAAGGCCAGTGTGTCTAGTTTGTGCGGACGTACTTGTGGTGATGAAAAATAATCTTGAGCGTCATTACAGCACAAAACATGTCAAACTGCACGAGCTGAAAGGACGAGTGCGTTTGGATAAAGTTAATGCTCTTCGGCGGAGTTTGGCCCAACAAGCAGCTCTCTCCAGAGCGGAACATACAAACATGGACAGATAGAGAGGTAGACCACCACACCAAGATCAGACCAGATTCCACCACTGCTGTGCAATTATCACTGCCATTTACAATATTCACTTTATTTTCTATCAACCTCTTGGTGCTTATATTATTTTTTATTCTATTTAATTATTGTGTACTGCCTTTTTACTTCATATGTTCTTTTGCTATGACAAGATAAATGTCCCCGTTGTGGGACTAATAAAGGATTTCTGATTTCTGATAAAACAGAAAGATACATGGATAAAAAAAGTTGCTTTTTTGCACAGCATAAAAGAAAGGTGAAATAAATGGGCTGTGTCTTATTTATTTTTTGCAGAGGTTATGAGTTCAATAATTAGTATGGCCCTCGAAGGATGTTGTAAAAAGAAAATGGCCTTTGATAGGAAAAAGGTTCCCCACCCTTGCTTTAAAGTTTAAAAGATTATCCTGGCAAAACCTTTTTTTTTTAAAGTTGAGATGAAATTACTTTTAGACTGAAGCACCTATGAAACAATATATGCAAACAAATAGAAAATCTATTATATATATTTTTTTAATCAAAATCCAATCATCTTTTCTTCCTGTAAAACAAATGTAAGCTAGTACCAATCAATTATCAATAATATCATAACATTGATCCATCAATCCATCTGCAACTTTTCGCGACAAAAGGAGGTGTGTGAGGAGCCGCAGTCCTCTGGAGCATCGTATCGTGCTACATCTTAGCGGTCGCCCACCAATCAGTGTGTGCGTGTGAATGTATATTACTCCTGATGAGCAGGTGGCTACTTGTATAGTAGCCTCTGCCTCTGTATGAATGTGTGTGTGAATGCTGACATGTAAAAGCGCTTTGAGTGGTCGCAAAAACTAGTAAAGAGCTGCACATTTACTTTCCTCCCAGGGCTTCCACACTGTAATATTAACATAAACAATTTAGTGTTGTTTTCCATGAACTGAAAACATTTTCTACAGACGTACCTGGTGAAGTCTTTCTGGCATGCCAGCAGCTCCTGTAGGAACAGGATGCAGGGGGCTTGGAAGAGGTGTGGCTTTCCCAAGGAATGTAAACACTGCTGAACCATCTCCAAGACCTTGCACACACTCAGAGCCTGGGCTTTGCTCAGGGACAGGGTCTGCAGAATGCTACAGGAGGAAGATTTGAATGTTTTATCACTGTATGGTACAATTATACAAAATGCAAAATAGAAGAGTGGAGTCAGTCACCTTGCTGTTGTGAGAGTTTGGTCCCTTATAAAGTTCAGGATGTGTTTGAGTATTGGGTAGCGATCCTTGACAGAGGGGGTCAGGCGTGGCTCTTCTATAGATCGACAGGACAGGAGGCGTAGGCGTGCCCGACTGAATGGGGCTTTGCGGGGGATCGCGGATGGAGAGGCTGGTTCCCCTGACTGGGAGCAGAGGCTCTCTGTGGAGCCTCTGTGGCCTTGTCTGCTGTTCCCAGAAGACGATGAGTTTTGTGCTTGAGTGCCGGAGGGCTGGCTCTGTCTTGTCCTGGCATCCACACCCTCCTCAGACGCTGCAGTCTGAGGTCCCTGAGTGGAACTGGCCTGGAAGTCTGCTTCCGAGATGGAACTTGAGCGCAGCAGTGGAGCGTTGCTGCCCTCTTTGGAAGAGTCGTTGTCCTGGCACGGTACTCCACAAGGGGTAAATCTGAAGAGCAAGAGGCTCTTCTCAATGCACATCTCAGCTAGAGAAAGAAAATTACAGAAGTCAGAAAAATTAGAAATTGTCCCGATCATGTTTTTTTTGCCAAATTCCGTTCTTAAATTGAACACTTTAATATTAAAGAGATAACAGAGTTGGTGAAAAGAAAGGGTGAGTCCTTACCTAGTGTCTCCATGGTAACCTCATCATGACCCCCGTCCTTCTCGTCAGGAACATTCATTTTGCTAACAAGATATCTCTGTTTCATCTCCAACTGGCAGGAAAAAAGACATCATCAGCATATTGAGTCAGTAACATGATGATATATAAACTCAGCAGCAGAAAATGAACAAAGATATGAATCATGTCAGTAACACTCACCATCCATGTTCTGATGCTGTCTGCCAATGAATACACCTGCACAAACTCTTCACTTAAACAGGACTTGCAGTCCTGATTAACTATTCATACAAAGACAAAAAAAGAAGGACGAAATAAACTCACCCAAGTGAATCAACGACGTACAATTACCAGGATAACACACAGCAAGAAACTGCAGTAATAGAACAGCTTTTGCTGTATGACAGCTACAGCTAAGCCTTACCATAGGTCTCCAGGGCTTGGTTGAGGGCTGGTGTGTGGTAAACCATGGCCGCCCAGATGGCATTTACAGCTTGGTCTGTCTTCGACCCGGGGGCAATCTCGTTCCTTATTGGCTGTTTTCTGCAGGACTGCATGAGGGTCTTCATCAGCTTTGTTCTACTGTGTGTCGGCTCCAGGGAAGGGTTCCAACGGGCAAAGTCTTCCAGGAAGCTCATTAACTCCTCAAGAGTCCATGTATTTATCTACCAAACAAAAAAGCAACATAGTATTAGAGCACTAAGCGCTGCTGAGATTATAAATCTGAGAATGTAATTTCTACACAACTGGATTAAGCAGATTTGACAGTACCTGGTCTGTGTCCGGTTTTGTCGGATTCCACTCCCTTGTTTCACACAACCCATGTCGCAGAATGGGTTTCCATAAAGGAGAAGACTGAACATGGGACATTTTCCCTGGTGGAAGCTCCTTAACTGTGCGTATCTCTGAAATAGATACAACTCACAAATATCAGCATTTCATAATTATTTTCATTATTGATTAATCTGCCGGTTTTGTCAGTCCAACCTCCAAAGTTATTCAGTGCAATATGATAGAAAACAGAGAAACAAAAGCAGGAAATCTCCTGATTTGAGAAGCTGAAAACAGCATTTTCTTCCATTTTTGCATGAAAAATTACTTAACGATTAATCAATTATCAAAATAGTTGGCGATTATATTTCTGTTGATCGATAGTTTTTTTTCTCAAATCCAAATCATCCACATTTTTCCAGATCTGTTCATGTAAGCCTCAAAATGTGCAGTCATTCATAAACTTTGTTCTTTTGTAAGATCACAGACCTTTCTATGACAAATGTTGGTTTTGGAAAATAGTCTCACCGTGGGGGGATTTCAAAGCGAGGGTTCTGGAAGCAAGACGACCCATCAGGCGAGCCACCAGCAGCTGCAGGTCTGACATCCAAGAAATAGTGATATCTGGCAGGCCCAGGGCTGTCACAGTGAACTTGTAACCCCACTCATTATTACTGCTATCAGAGTGGAAGAGGAACTGGAGTTGAGGGCCAGCGTCAAATGTCACCTTCTGAAGGAGCAAAGAGAAGCAGCAGGTGTGTACTGTAAATTAAATAAGCAACAACAGCGTTTCACATGGAGACAACTGAATGGTTTTCCATATCCTACCTTTGGCCACTTCTCACTTCCAACCTTCATGTCATAGCGGACCTTCCCACCTCTGGAATCTGTGAATTCTAGGTAGTCGTATCTGTGAATATCAAGAGCATAGAGGATGGGTTCTAAAATAGTCTCACTATGTTAAAGGGCATCTGAACACTTAATATTTCACATCAGTCACCTCTTCTCTGTCTCACAGCGTTCATCAAACTCCACCTCAAAGGATGTAGCACCAGGGCAGGCAAAGATGCTGCTCTCATGGCGGCTATTCTCATAGTTGTGAGGGGACTCCATGTTCCAGGTCCTCAGCACAACTGGCTGCTGGGGCTGGTGCCAGCTCTCCTGATCCACCTAACGGTGACATGGCATGCAATTAATGGTCAATGGTGGAATGTAACGTAATGCAAGTACTGTACTACAAATTTGAGTATTTCTATGTTAGGCGACTTTTTTACTTCCACTGCACAACATTACAGAGGGAAATATTGTGCTTTTTTCCAGCACTACATGGCTGCTGTTCTTCACAACCTCCACACCCCAGATGCTGCTCTGCATTTTCACCTCTTCATTTATGCGCTGCCATCTCTTGCTGTACTGGATTATCACAACACTTCAAAAGCAAACTAGAAACTTAAATGTTCACCCACATACATATCTCAAACTATTTGACGGTGTAAAAAAATTATAATTTATGTCAAGATGCTGCTCACTTACAAAATAGTTTTAAAAAAGGGACCATAGTAGTTAATTATTTATTGTTCACTACTAAGAGACCATCATAGCTGCTTTACAAGAGATAGACTTTGTACCTTTTTGATTCAATAGCCTTTTGGGCAAAAAACTATTTTTGTCTACAGCAGCAGTACAGTGGAATAATCTGCCAACAAATCTCAAACGGAGTATTTCACTGAGCATGTATGAAGTGGCCTTAAAGAAATGGTTACAAATGACCATTCAGCATATTCAATATCAATTTTAAGTTTTTATGACCAATACAATTAGAGCATGTTGAAGTAGCTACCCAGCTGCCTGCTATTTATATGTTGATTGGACACACAAGACCACAAGAGAAATAAGCCTTTGGGCTTTATTTTGTGTCCATCAATACTCATACAGTGGGATGAGAGGTTGTATACATTCTGGTCCACTAAGCTCTGAGGTCAGAGTGGACTGACCTTTGAAAAGATGTCTCCGGTATCACTGGACAGGCTTTTGAGTAGCTCGACCAGTGAGGAGAAGCTCTTCAGCAGCACACTGTGAGGGATGTCCAAAGAGCATAGCTCCAGGAGTATAATCATCTGCCAGGACCAGAACAAATATTACATTCACTCAGCATGGTCAACTTTATAATTGTGCAGGAAGGGTGGGGGGGAAGAGTGTATTACCAGTTGTCTGAAGACTGTGGCGAGGATGGAGCTGCCTAGTTTGTCAGTAATTTCAGCACCAGTGTATCTCCCGAGCAGGGAACCAAGGACTTCTTTGATACTTCCCAGGAACTGATCCACATCTGTTGATATAAAGCATTTACTCTGAAACAAATCCTCTTGACTCAAGGATGGATTCTACTCAGTGTTCGTACCAACTCATTAAACAACTTTTTTCATCTGTAGGACTACCACATTTGACTTACCAGCACCAGGCGGTGTGCTCATATAAACTCAGAATCTAATTGGGGTAGGGGTTTTGAATCAAATCGTGACCCTAAGAATCCAAATCGAATTGTGGGATACCGTTGTCACACCAGTAGGATCTAACCCTGAAAAGAGGAAGCTGTGTCTCACATTTAAGTAGGATGTCTCTAGCCAGCTCCATAGCGATGGCGGTTGAGGCTCCTCCTTTGAGTTGTAGGTAGCACCAGGAGAGCAGACTGCCCTGCAGAGACCAAAACAAGGAGAGCAACACTGTCCTGCTGGCTCCACTGTTCTCATCCACCATCATCACCTCACACTGAGAGACGGGAGAACAGAGAGGAACATTAGAAAGGCACGTAGAGAGATGGAGAGGGTTGTTGATAAATAGTAAATAAATGGTGTGTGTGACAGAGGTCTCACCTCTCTTGTTGCCACCAGTAGCAACGTCTCCATCACAGACAGTATGGGGCTGATGTCAAAGTCTGAGGAAGCCCCTTTAGGTGGGAGCAGGAGAAGGCCACTTGGATCCTGGTCACTGCACAGAGAAAACACAACTGTTGCTGCTCCACTGTGATCTGGACGTGTACGAGAATATGATCTTGTGTTTGTAGATCTATGGTATCCTTACCTGAAGTAATTACAAAGTGATTCAAATGTCACCTTCACCGACTCTGGCTGATCCTGTTCGGTAATGTTTTTCTGCAAAAAGGAAAATGATCACATTGTATCATCATTATCATATTATTGTTATCATCATCATCATCATCATCATCATCATCATCATCATATGAATGTTTTAATAAACTCACCATCATGTGGAAGAGTTTGTCCCGCCTGACGTGTTTATCGGGGAAGAAAACAGCTGCTCCATTAAGAATGGCCTTGACTGCTTCCTTGTGCAAAGCTTTATCCACTGATAACACACCCTCTGGACCATCCACAACTAAAAACACAAACAAGAAAAATATTATTGCATAGATTTCACAAATTTTTACGAATAAATCATGACAAGCCACAACTGTCAGATGTTGTCATTTAAAGTTACTACAAGGACTTTTACCTGGTTAGGAAATGGTCTCAATTGAGAAATGGTGACATTATATGACCTACCAAAGCAAACAAGAGCATCAGCGAGAAGATTGGCTATAGGCTATATGCTATATATATATTTTTTATATTTTTTTTTTTTTTTTAATAAATCCCCCAATTCAATTCCTCTCGAAATTAGTCGAATCGATTTACGGCGCGCAGACTGGAAGAGCCTTCCCAGTGGGTAGTTCGTTAACCAGTGTAAAGTTTAAAAGGAAGCAGGAGGAGATTTTTCTTTAGACCATTTTAAAATCATCGCAGAATGAAAGTTCCTTGTAGTTGCTTTAAACAAATGTGACCATTCAACAAAATGCTTTTTACTACTCCCAGTTGTATGACAACAGGTTCTTACTGTGGCAGAGGTGAGTGTAGAGTTCACAGACGGCCCTAGCAGAGTCAGACGGAGGCTCTGCACTGCTGGACGTTGATGGACAAGCCGCCGCTGCTGTGGCTCCCTCGTCGGGCCCTCGGCTCTCCTCTGGGCTCTGGGGCTCAAGTGGATTGGGCAGCATGGGGAAACAGTTCTGCATCAATTGGAGTAGCAGAACTCTGGCCTTCATCACCTCCTCTCCCTCACTGAGGCAAAGACATAAGCTCGATTACAGGTGAGACCTTAACATACCTGTGTCCTGACCTGTACGATGGTAAATATTGCTGCACTGATAGTTGTAGTACAAGAAAACAGCAGTTACAGTATTGCTACTCACATCTCCCTGAGTTTACTGTAGAAGTTCCAAAAGAGGTTCAGGCCGAGACCACTGAAGTCCAGAAGATACTTCTGCTTGAAGTGAGAGGCGTCCTGCAGAAATGGAGAGAAAGTCTTTAACAATTACAAAAAGGAATATGCCTCACAAATATGAAGTATCCATTTACCCTCAACAGTTCAGCAGTACAGTAAAAGGAAATGTTGTAATGGCCTCTAATGACTATAAAGTGGGCAGAAAGACTGACCCACTATAAAATGAAATCAAGAATGTGGTAAAAGCAAAAGTACGGAAGCCCTAAGAGGCAAGTTAATTATTTTTTTCCTGGTGATCAAAAAACAGTTACTTAGGAAAAAACTATTTAGGTCAGAAATTGAAAATGGATCACCAGATCTTCTTTTCTCACTTCCTTCTCAGGTCTTCCGCAGAAAAGAAAATGAGTAAAGAAATAAACACATAAAAGAAGAAAGTTAATTTACCAAATGAAATCTGACATTTTGGTTGATAAGTCTTATAAATAAATACAAAACCTGAGTCAAGTCTCTAACTCAGGCCAGTGGTATGTTAAATGGTAATATTTCTCATAAACCTCATCGTTTCCTGCCACAAAGAGCACGTTTGTACTTGTTCTCAGTCTCTCTCGTTTAGTGTGAGATCATTTTAAAGAGTAATATAAAAAAAAAATGTTGGTCATTTTTTTTACACCAGCTATTGTCATCATTGGCACTTGTGCAGTTCCATAAAACACTTCAGCAGATTTTGTACAACTATAACATGCTGGCTCACAATATATAATGCAGCGTATTGAGAAGCTTGCACTGTTTTCAGCTATAGTGGTATTTCAAGGTAATTATACTTAAGTATATTAATATTATTGATATTTAAATGATTAGAGATTACTCTAGTTGTAGATTAGTAGTTACCATTTCTCGTGTAAGCTGTTGTATAAAGTATAGTGTCTTGTTAAGTAGACAAAGGCCAGTGATGGCATCACAGTCGAAGCTCTCTCCCTCTGGACTGAGGTCGTCCAGGTCTCCGAGCCTCTCTGGCCCGGGGCACAGATAGCCGCTGAAGCTGAGGGACTGCACGCCAAGGCGCTCAGCAGAGTCCTGCCTGGTGCAGAGGAATTTAACCATCAGGAACTGGGAAGACAAGGAAACAGAGGATTAAGAGGTGTGGTAACTTGATAATGACAGCAAATTGAAAACGATGGCCTTCGTTTAACATACTTTAGTATGTAGAAATCCTATTTTTAATGTGTCCTGGAAGACCAAAATTATGGAAGTTTGAAAAAAAGAAAGTTTTGCCAGACTACTTTGCAAGTGTTTGTTGTTGTAATTAAAAATAGGACTAAAAGCATTCAGGTTTTCTTCCAGGTGAGTGTTAATTTTTCCATGCTCTCCAAACACAAGGTACATATATTGTGAAACTGCTCCCACCTATCACTCAAAGCGACCACGCCCCTAATAATGCGTAACTTTAAGCCTCAATATAATTACAACGGGTGAGTTGTATAGATGGAATCGGAGTTTCGGGCTTCCGGTGGAATCGCAATGCATGCTGGTGTGGCAAGCCTAGAAAAGTGCCGCCATATTTTATTTCTTCTCTACGTGTTTACATTGTATTTAGCTTATTCTTCAAGCGTGTTTACATTGTATTTGGCTAGTTTTTAGTGTGTAAGCATCGCTCTTCTAGTTATGGGATTTGGACACCGACATTGTGTGGTGAAAGGATGTTCAAACAGTGGGAGAAAGATAAATAAATGGGCAGAATCTCATTGTGAGCTTCACGATTGCAAACATTGCGACTGCAAGCCCCCGTTTAAACTATTTCCATTTCCAACAGCACTAAAGAACAATGATAGAAGGCTAGCATGGACCAAAGCTGTAAAGAGACAGGATTACAATGGGAAGTCTTGGGAGCCCAAGAAATCTTCGCGGATTTCGAGTGAGCATTTCATGCAAGGAAAACCAACAAATGAATTCCCTGATCCTGAACTCGACCTGGTGTATGCTAGTCTATCTACTTGATTTATATATTCACAAATATACTTTCTATATATTGAGTTTTATAATAATTAACAAACACAAGTTCGGTATATATTTATAATAGCTTACCCTGCAACACAACTGCAATAAGCACTTATGATATCGCCAGTTTTCTTGACTGCGCAGATCCATGCCGAATGTGGCCTATGGGAAACTTTCATTGAATTGAACATTTTTCTTTCAAAAAGCAATACTCAGAATCTGCGAGAGGATTGAAAGATATTTGTTTCAACCAGCCAGAGTCAAACAGTCTAAATGCTTTGCCTTCTTTGTATTCGTTCAAAGTTTGTTTATGAACATGGAGAAATGGTGAACTTCAGCCTCTTGTGGCCAGAATGAGTATTACAACAACATACAAAACTCACCTGCCAAAACTTAATTTTTTTTACGCGTTTTCATAAATGAAAAAAACTCACTTGCCTCTTAGGGCTTCCGTACTAAACACTAAATAACAAAATGTCTAAGTAACACAACACAGTGTTACGGAATAACTGGTTGAGGGGTTTGATAATTACATTACAGTTCATTTAGTGGTAATGAGGTTCAAATGTGTAGAAGAAAGACAAAATGTTTCTTAGATGCAGTGTGTACCTTTGCAACGCGACACTGCTGCAGCTTGATTTCCACATCGTTCCAGTCATCCTCGAGCTCAAACCAGCCAATGGGCTCGTCTTCTGACTGTGTTGGAATCTTCACACTGCAGGTCAGGTGACAACATGGTGCGTCAGCCATTCACATAAACCACTCAGGCAGAACCCACACTCCTGAGGGGTTCCATAACGCACACAAACTATCTATACTGTTTTAGTATTATCTTATTAGAAGTGCTGCATTGTCATACATGTAATGTATTTAGCAGCATTTACTCTTCAAAACCAGCACTCTGATTTGCTAATCATAGCTGTCCTTTAAAATATGAGGAATAATACAATTCAGACGGCTATGAAGGGATCCTTACTTGTCTTGTACAAACTCTTTGTAGTCCTTGTAGTCCCACGCATCATACTTTTTGAACCTTTTGAAATGTTTCTCTGCATCAAAAGGGTCTTCCTCCTTGTATGCAAACACCAAGCCGCATTTTGCTCCAATGGTTCCTTTTCGCACCTGAACACACAAACCAGAGAGTAAGTGTTATGTAAAGGAATCCTCTTACACTGCCGGGTTTCTTTAAAATTCTAAATCAAATAGAGACTCACTTTGATCTTCATCTGAGTGACCTGGAAGTTACTCTGGTCCTCTGTCGACAGGATAACACTGGCTTTCTTCCTGCCACTTTCTGTTAGAAAACCTTTGGAGGAACAAAAACATTCAGTTATACTTGAGGGCATGTTCACATGTCAGGGTTCGTCCAGCTTTTCAAGAGTGAAATACACTTTTCAAGCACTTTCAAGCACTTTCAAGGCATCTAAACCAAATATTTCCAGACTCTTGAAACATTAATCATCACATCTAAATTGCTACTATACATGCAATTGTAAAAAATAAAGTTTGCAGAATTCCTTTATAACCACAGCAATCAATCAATCAGTGCTGATTTTACCAGCTGTTCATAATAACTTTGATTGTATTTTTATTCATTTTTTAAATAACTGGTTATTCCACACCGGATTATGTTGAAAATCAATCATTTTTCCAGGAATATATTCAAAATTAAAGCATATTCCTAACCTTGAAAACATATTGGTTATAATTAAGCATTTTCCCAAACTTCAAGACTTTGTAGGAACCCTGATACATGAACTTAATGTTATTGCTGTTTTCTCATTGAATAAGGAGAGTCTCAGTTGTACCGTCTCCAGTGGAGGATTCTGTCAGCATGTTCTCTGGTCCTGATTTCTCCTCTTTACTCTTCACATCACAGGCCTGTAGGTGCAACTGGAGGGGCTTCCCTGTAATGAAACACAACGCATCACGACAGTGCATTTTCTATTAGATCATAGTTAATCATTTTCCATATAGGTTATAATTTCATTCCTATCCAGAGGCAATGATCTCCACACAGCACTGCAGCTTTGTAACATAATTAGGTATTTTCCACTGCATAGTCCACTAATGCATTTCCTCCTTGTAGGCGAAGCACTTTCTCTCCTAGATCTATGGTTTCAAATGGCCTTCTGTGAGTAAGTAAAGGAAGGGCTGGTCACATTACCATTGCGATTAAGTAGTCGCAGCCTAACGGAGGCCATAGACACGATGAGGGCGGAGGCCTTGTACTCCGTCTCTAGATGATCGCTGATGCAGGACAGGGCTTGGAGCACTTTTGCCACACTGCCTCTGGCTAGAGCAAAGGCCAGAAGGGTCAATTCTGCATCTGGACTCACACAGCAGCTACACAGGAGCAAAGAAACAAACACAAGTCAGTTTTAGAATGCTTTTAGTCATATTAAAGATCTTTGTGTCAGAGGTGTTTTGGTCAAATAAGTTTTCATACATGATCATAACGTCAAAATGTTTCCTCAAGTTTAAATTTCTTTCAAGTCAACCCTTAAATCCATTCTCACATGCCTTGAACATTTAAAGCATTATTGATCGATGGCTGTTATTGTTCCCACTGTCCATGCCGGTTGCACCTCAGACTGTGGGGATCTCTTTGTGGCCGGTACAGACAGAAGGAACATGAGCATGACTTTAAAAATTGTAAACCTATCCTTTAAAGCTGCCATATAGTATAGTATAGTAGCAGATACATTGCAATTTAACTGCTAATACTGATACTGGCAAATACTATTTACTCTTGAAGAGTTTGGTTCAAACAGACCATGAGCAAACTCTGGGGTCTCCCCTAAACACAGTATATCTACAAAATGATGACAACATTTGGACCAGATAATGTGAAGGCACACTATTTTCACTACAACTTTCCGTCAAATTTAAGAAATTGAAGTTTAAAGTCTCACAAGCAGAATGCTTCAGTAAAGACCAATACTGGCCATGACGCATCTCTAACACTGTTGAATATATATGTGAATAAACATAGTCTCCAGTAATATCTTTGATGACTAACTGATGAGACTGTTTCTGTCATGTTATTGTTGCTGCTGTTGTGGATAAAGACCCGGACCACCAGTGAAGGATTTACAGCACATCACATGGAATGGAAATAGTGTGTCATCGCCCCGCTAAATCAATACTTTGATTTTAGCCTGTTTTCATTGTGATGATGTCAGCATTATGAGCGCAGTGTGGCAGTGATGGGTGAGTGTGCTGATGTAATCCCAGTAGGTCATTACTCTGCTATCCTGAGGAGAAATCCATCCACCTCCTCCAGGATGTTCAAAGAGAAGAACTTGGGGAACTCTGTGGATGACGGTGTTAGGGACAATGGTGGCATATGCCGTAAGGCTTTTCTAGGAGAAAAACAACACAAAAAAAGCACTCAGAACCCAAGCGCTGGACAAACCACTACACTTAAGTCAACATTAAAATCCTTGCAAACATTGCTGCACTCATTTTTACATGTCCAGAACCATGAGTTGTGCGTCTTACTGTGTGCTCTGAAGGACAGTCTGAGCCAGTGCAGGGTTAGTCTCCATGGATGCCGTGACCAAGGAGGTGAGGAGAGACAAGTACCAGATGGCTGAAGCATCAGAAACAGACACCTCTTTACTCTTGGTAATCTGATAGCCCAGTGTCTTTAAGCCATGAATACGCGTGTCACATCCGTCGCTCAGGCACCGCTTAATGTTGATTTGGATGTCTGGGATTTGGTGAAGAAATAATGCAGTTAGCAGACTGGCGGAATAAATCATGCAAAAATGCCATAATGGGTGGCTTCATTCTCTGAGAGCGACATGAAATAGATGTTGATTGAGGTAGAAACAAATGAAACAAATCCCTTGTATTAATAACTATGAGAAGGTAAATCGAAGCAAAGCCAGCCAATGAATTTCAATTTGCTCATTGTGATATAGTAAATCATTCACAACTAAACAAAACAGGTTCAAACCACGAGACTGCT
The DNA here is from genome assembly GCF_900634415.1 of Cottoperca gobio. Taxonomy (NCBI): domain Eukaryota; kingdom Metazoa; phylum Chordata; class Actinopteri; order Perciformes; family Bovichtidae; genus Cottoperca; species Cottoperca gobio. The sequence continues at coordinate 5,669,412 of NC_041368.1, read as the reverse complement.
TTCAAAATACATAGCTGAATTTGTATCCATCATCTGAACCTCTGCTAATATATTTGCCTGTTCTTGCTCACAGTTGCCTGGTTCAATCGATTCTCGCTCGCCTTTATCCTCATTCATATATGCATCGGAGTTTGTGAGTTTGAGCCTAGCTTCTGTGTGGCGAGACGACTTCTAATAAAAGGTGGTCAGCAGCAAATAAAACAACAACAACACACCAGATTTGATGCCTGGATTCTAGGCTAATGGAAGCTTGCATGAGGATTTAAAGAGAGGCACTTAACCACTCAACTATATGAACCCCATGCTTTGTCTTCACAGAAGTGGTGCAAATTACAAATGTAGTTCCTCTACAAGCATGAGCGAAAGAAGACAAGCCCAAGATAAATAAACACAAAGCAGACAAACTGACAGCTGATGACTCACAGGGGTGTGTGATGTTGGCATTCTCCAAGAGAGCTACGTAGCCAGTGACATTGCTGGGGATGCGGATATCTCTGATCTCCTGCAGGGAACGCCGGTTTTTCCCGACAGCAACCGAGACCAGCTGAGGCATGTAGCTGTGGTCGTTAGAAGCCACTGCAATCGCTAGACGTCTCAAAACCACATCAGGTTTCATTTTCAATCTGGAAACAGAAAACAGATGAGTTTCCAACTTTAAATGTATTATACACGTGGACCAAAACCTTCAAGGATCAGGCACACATGACAATCAGCTGCAATGCCTCGAGTCACATTTTACAGAGCAGATGCCCTTGCCTTATCCAATGTGAGCGTGCACTGCCGTCCGACTGCCAGAAAGATGCAGTTTCCCCATTTGTCATCTTGTAAATGTCTGCAACATTGGATGACGCTTCTATTGTGCTGTAGCACTGTGTGACCACTTTCACTTTATCCACCTCCGGATCACGGTCCAGCTCTGCTCTGTACTGGATATCTAAATCTGAAAGACACAAATACAGATTAGGACGGCTCTGTAAAGATGTGCAGCGGTGGGAGACCGATACAATTCTAAATATGTATTTAGTGTTATTCAGTTAAAAGCCCTTATTCCAGCTACTTTATTCATCTGAAGTTCACCTTTCTCCTTCTGCAAGAGGAATTCCAAGAAGTCCTGAACCACACTGGACCTCATGGTGCAGATACTGTTGTAGCCCTCTAAAATAGGGAAGGGGATGGCACTGCTGGGAATACGATTCCTGTGTAAGAACTTAAGGATCTTAGAGGCATGTGCCCCTAACCGGTCTTTGGTCTTGGAGAATATGTCAACAAAACCTGTGGGGAAAAAAATAACAAGACAAAGGGTGTGGAAAGATATTCAGGGTTAACTCATCTGCCAAATGTGAACAATACCTATTCATATAAGGTTGAAGGCAGGATGAACAATCCTGGTAAACAAATCACATCTCATACCTGGAGTTAGGGAGCACGCCTGTAGCTGTCTTATTACATGACTCAGCTCTCCCTTTAGATTAGCTCCATTGGAGTTCTTCAAGGCAATCAGCATGCTCTCTACATCCACCACCCCATCCCCCTCTGCATCAAACTGTCCAAAGGCCTGAGACAGGGACAAACACAGCACACATTGTAACACTTTATATCTGAACATAATCACTCCCATTCCTGCGCACCATCACAAACCATGTGGATACAACTTAAAGCTGAAATTGGCCAACAATTGGTGTCCTTCATTCACAGGACACACACTATGCTCTACCTTGACTGCTTGTTATCATGTTATACAGATTTTATATCTGTTTAACAAGTCATCTTTTGACAGAAAAGCTCTAAGTCTAAATGCTCACAGGGTGTGTGTTTTTTTTTAGCCAATTGAGCCTATAGTGTATAAAGTATAGCAGTGGCATTCCATGTGTAGCACACAAAGCCAAATGCAGACTAAAGTACACATTCATTAGTCAACCCATTCATCTGCAACCTTTGGTTCAACAACAGATGTCAGCCAGCAGACAAAGCAGTGGGTATTTGGCTACAAGAGGCCAAAGCTCAAAACCCAGTGACAATAAACCTGACAAGCAAAGGTGACATCAGGAAAGATAATTTGTCTGACTTATTGCACACCCTGAAGATAACTAAACAGAGTACAGGATATCATGCCCTCAGTACGCTATCATATGTACTTATCACTCATCACAAACGGCCATGACAATTATGGTATGCTTGCACCTGGGACAATAACAACATGACAGTTAATGACATTTCACATGGCATGTGAGAGGCACGTTTGCCTCTCTGCACCTAACATTATATACCTCTTCACATTCATCTCTCGGGGCATCTCTGCTCTCCAACATCTCACAAAATTGTTCCACATTGACGGACTCTTCTCCTCGGTTTAACCGGTCCTCCAGCCACCGCACCAGGACACCCTCGTTCCCGGCCAGAACAGACTCCTGAATGGCGACACCGGAGTCGCTAATGCGAGCCGCCGCTTCTCTCAGTTTCACTTGCTCCAAGAGTATCCCGGGGCTAGGTGGTCCACCGGTGGGCACGGGCGGGTTATTCGTCCCCCTTCCGCTTCTCCCAGAACCGGAGCCACCGCCGCCACCGCCTCCGACACCGACGGCGGTGGCCGCAGAGGCCGGACTGTCTTCCGCGAAGCCGGGGCTCTCCGTTTCTATGTCTTCCTCGTCGCCGCTGCCTCCACCGCAGCCGCTCTCTGCGTTCCCCATGTTAGTTACACCGACCTAGGGCTCCCCGAAAATCTCTCTCTCACTGGGTGTCAGTTTTGAAACGGTTGTACCGGTCTGTACACAGACCTCTCTAACCTACAGCTAGAGCTCTGCCGTTCACTACTACCGCATTGACGTCAACGTGCCCAAAACGTCCTTTTGCGTTCAGTTAGCGCATGCGCTGTGGCGTTCTCTTTTTACGGAAGCACCTGTGTTGTTGTCATGGGTGAATATGTCACCATTCTACAATTAGAAGAGATGTGATGTGATGTAAATGGATGATATACCAACACGTTTGAATGAAAAGCATGCTCGGCTATGTATTGGTCGCGTTTTTAGCCCTGGCAGTTTTGTTCATTCCTCGCGAGTGGTCCGTAACATTTGGATATGGATCAAACCAGGGGCCCCCTGTGCAGCTCCTGAGCAGCCGTGAATTATCACTTTACGACGGGGGGGAAGGCAGCAAGGGCCTTTACCTGGCCATACTGGGGCACGTTTTTGATGTACACAAGGGACAAAAGCACTATGGACCTGGTGGTGCTTATCACTTTATGGCAGGTGATTCTCCGCTTCTTCTACAGTGCCCATATTATGTTGATTTTAACACCTGAGCTCACAACCACAGAGATATATTTTAATGTTTAAATGTAGGACACTGGTTACCTGATGCTGATTATAACCCCAAACCCTCAACAAACCTAAATTAGGATCTTAAATTCCAGTCTAATGTCACATACACAGCTACAGTACATCAGTAATCTATAGCCTATACAGTAATGTCCTATATGTGTGTGCATTTTTCAGGAAAAGATGCCTCACTGGCCTTCATCACTGGGGACTTCACAGAGATTGGCCTGAGGGATGATGTGTCCAGTCTGTCCCCACTGCAGCTGATCGCCCTTTATGACTGGCTGGCCTTCTATCAGAGGGAGTACCAAAGTGTAGGTATGTGATGTTTGCCCCAATGTTTTTAAATTGCAATTGCTTGTCTGATGTGAATTGTTTTAGCAACTGCTGAATTAAGGACATCCATGGACATCATCTTCAGTAAAACACCAACCAATGTCATTCCTCCATGTTTAATTTCAGGTCTGTTAATAGGCCGGTTCTATAGCGAGACTGGGCAGCACACAGAAGCCCTCCTGCAGGTAGAAGCATCACTAGCAGAGGGCCAGCGAATCAAGGCCCAGTCTGAGGCTGAGAAAGGACGCTTGCCAGCCTGCAACTCAGAGTGGAGCGCTGCCAGGGGAGGAAGAGTCTGGTGCTCCACTAAGAGGTGTGGAAATAGTTCTGGCCTAATCAAATATTAACTAGCCTACAGTGCATACACTGCGATGTTGTGATTAACCGCATACATTACTGGAATAGAGCATGTCTTACAGTAGCGGGCATTTTATTGGTATGTGTCAGGATTTTCACGACTGATTTGTTTGTTTTTCCTCCAGCGGTGGAGTGGATAGAGGCTGGACGGGAGTCCCGCGGAAGCTCTTCTCTCCAGGCTCTACTGGTGTTCGTTGCGTCTGTGTTGAAGACCTATCTGCAGCAGAAGAAGACCCCAACCTGCAGAAATATGACAGCTGCCCACCACATGCTGAATCATGCTCTGTGGAAGAATTCTAGTCTCTGGACCAGCCCAGTAAATGGACCTATTCACTGCCTGCCTTTTAGCAGCACAATACTCAGACTTTAAGAATGAAGAAGAGAAGTCAATGCATTGGTTTTTGATGACCTTTATGTAAAGTTGTCCTCCCTTTCTCTAAAAGGATACACAAGGAAGAGACAGGCTAGATATCTGAGCATACAGATACAATATAATGTGCATAAAAGATTAAACAATGTGCATAAAAGATTAACAGAGGCAAGATTTAGGTTTGTCACAATGACAAGCACAAACTGCATTTAAGTACAAAACAGTTGTAGTGGTCAAAAATATCACACATTTATCTGTACAATTTAACAATACTTAGAGGCCCCACTACTTGGCCACATCCCTCTGCTCCACATTCTCCCCAATGATCGGAAATGTCATGTGATCTTAATAAAGTGCACCCGTTAGGCTTAGAAATCAAGAGGGTTAAATGTGACGGTCAAGACAACTTGACTTGAGGCAACATTGTGGGGACTATGATCACAACTTTCTACGAGGACCTTATGGCAGATAAAAAATGGAATGTAATTATTTGGTGAATGATTTTGAAATATGATTTAGCATTATGACGCAAAGGCTACAAATTAAATGACATGCATAGGCATAATAGGCATTTCTGTAACTAAGGAGGATTGTTGAGAGAATTTTGTTTTGGGGACCACATTAATATGTTAAGCTCACATTTTCACAACTTGCCATGTTAAAAAATAAGCATTCTATTTAATGTGGCTTAATACATGATAGACTATGTAGCAATCGTGGAGAAAAGAAACACCCATTTCATGAGGAATTTCATCCTTGTCCAGTTGTGCCATCTTTCACCACAAACAGTAAAGTAATTCAACGTTATATTTCTGAATAGAACTGGATCCAACTCGATTAGATCTCTTTTGGAAATTATGCTCATTAAAAAAAAGTCGAGTTGCTTTATCTTTAAATCCTTCTCATCCATCCCACTTTATCCAGTCAATACAGAATAGGGGTAACAGAAGAGTGAAATATGAAAGATTACAGAGAACATGCTCACAGTTCAGTCCTTGGAGATTTAGTGATCAAGGTCAGGATTTACAATTGTACTTTGTTCTTGGTGGGCAGCAGACTCCGCTCTCTCATACATCAAGGTATTCATTTTGAAGCATTGAATGTTTGTCTTTGGGCAGGTCACATAGCATAAAAGGCTGCTGATGGTGGAATATCCCAACAGAGAACAGGAAAAATCCCCAAAAAGTGATTTGATTTAAATGTTCATCATTGAAATGAAATGTTGGGCTTGTGATAATAAGAGCTAATCATTACAAACATCATTGGGCTCGGGAAACCGATTAACAAACTGAGTCCATCCAACATCGAGATGGAGAGCTGCTTATATCCACTTTAAGATACTTTGATCAAAATAAACAAAATGACAATGCTTCACTTTCTATATGAAACGTCCCTCCAGAACATTAATAATTTTTTCATAGACTGGAATAGTATAAAGGTGATGGTCCATAACTGTCCGGGAGTCTCTTGTTAGTATGTCCTGCTACTGAAGTCCCTTCTCCTGGTGTGCCTGAATAACTGTGCCAAATTGGGCCCGGCATGGCCAGCGTCAGAGGGTGGAGGATATCCAGGCCACTGCATTACGACGTTACCCCACCCAGAGTTAGTACATCGAAGCAGATGTCACACACCCTCACCGGCTTGTTCAAGTCAAACTTGATGATGGGGATCTCCTTTATAGAGCACTTGTGGCACAACAGGCGCCCACAGTGGCGGCTGAAGTGAAAGGAGAAGACACAGGATTAACCATACAGTTTAACACAAAATGAAAACAACTAGTGGAATTAATGAAAGAAATATTAGAATTATGTATATATTTTTAAACAGCCATTCCACTAACCAGTGATGTTTCCGTGTTGTAACACCAAACTTGGCAACACATTCATAGCAGTTGGACCCATCACACCAAGGGGGCTCTTTGGACAGCATATCTAAACAAATTAATTAATAGATTCATCACAAATACATTGTATCAGAGCATATCACTTACTGTGGGGCCGTCGTTTTAAAATACAGTGTTGCCTAATAGATGAAGTGGGAAAATGTACCTAGAAGGCGGAAGAGCAACTGTTTGGTTGCAACCTGGTAGTTGAAAATGTTGATGCCCTGATTGTTATTGACTCCCAGTCGAGCCCCAGCCCTCACAATGGCACGGCACAGGTTTGCATTTCCTTTCATGTAGGCCAGGAGCAGAACTGCAATAAAATACAGGTCACAGTCATTCTATCACACGTGGACCACTCGTATTACTATGCTATATGTATACAGTGAACAATATAAATAATTAAGCAAGCTCCAGTACCTGTGTTCCCTTCATTGTCTGGTTTGTCCAGAGGGTATTCAGTCATACACTCCAGGAACAACTCAAAAATGGCAGCAGCGTTCTCTTTCCCATAATGGCCTAGTACGTGCATTGGTGACTGACCCCTAAGCAGACGTCATAAGATCAAAAGTAGAGAAGTTGACATTATAGTCTACAGAAAGTTATACGTTATGCTTAAAAAGCTCACACTTTCTATTTTGTTAATATTATATATTTCTGTTTCTTTCTGCCCGATGGTGTTAATGTTGCTGCTGCAATGACCTAAAAGTTTGATCTCATTGTTTACTGCGAGAGAACGCCAGTGTACCTGAGATTGAAGGCCTCCGCGTCAATGTTGGACTCTGTGAGAAGGCTTCTGACATTGTTAAGGCGGCCCTGCATCACAGCCAGATGCAGAGCTGGGGAGACAACAAGGACGGACAAAATAATACAATATTATTCACAAGGATTGTGGTATATTGGGGAGGTGGAATAACAATGAATAATCAGCTGCACAACAACAGAGAATAGAGTAACTCCCCCTGGAATTTTTAAACCACCTGAAAGCAATGACTCCTTTGAAGAATGCAAGATCTACAGACAAACCCAGACTGGCCACGTAGGGACAACTCTTGACTGTAATTTCTACCATGAGAAACTCGTACCATCTTGTGTAAAGAAAACTGGATTTATCCTTTATCTTGAGGAGCATTCGAGTAAAATAATCTGGATATCAATACAGCTTTGGTGTCAACTAAAATGCAAGACCCACACAGAAAGGAGCCTCTGGCAGTTAATATTACTGCGGTGCTACCGGTCCCTTGTCAAGTCCCTGCATCAGAATTTGACAGCTGTTGTCTGGGTGGTCAAACGTAGGCAAACTCTTCAGGAACGGGGGTTTCTTTTAATGTGGTCAATTTCCCTAGACATAAAGAATGTACAGTTCCTCACCATCGAGAGAAATCGAGTACCTACCCAACGAACCAACAGTCGAATTTTAGGGTCCAGACCTAATGTTCAGTTCCTCAACATACATTAATAAATGACCATCCTTAATCTGAAATTGTTAAAAGACACATTCTGCACCGCTTATGGCAAATCTGAATATTGGTCATTGGAAGGCAACACACTGATTGGCAAAGGACTGATAACTCCACCGCTTAGTTTCTCAGAATCGATAGGGCTGAATGAGAGATTGAAGCAGCATGGCCCCTGAATTGATTGGTAATCTGACTATTGATTATCTGTTGTCCTCCATCTCCTGTTGTTGCTTGAGAAAAAAAGCATAATTCAACCCTGTACTGTTCCTCCTGCTTCTTAACCATCTCCAACAAAAACAAACACCTCAGAGCCATCACACGCCACTCACAATATCAAATGAAACTGCTAAACCAACATTTCACATCACTTCCATCTGGTGGGAGATACAGAAAACAAATAACCCTCGGAGACAATAGATCTAAATGTATTGTTTAGATTTGTCCATTTGAGGGCCATTTGTTGAATAGAAGCATCGCAGTTTACAAAGAAACAGAAGCATAACGATAAAGAAGGTAAGGTACCGTTATTGCCATTCTCATCCTCAGCAGCAAAGTCTACTCCATTCTCTATCAACACAGAACAAATAGTTGCCAGGTCCTGCTGGGCAGCCAAATGTAGTGCTGTCTGTCTGTGTTTGGTGAGCTCATTTACTTTGGCTCCGGCAAGCAGCTGGAAGCAGAGAAATGCAAAACTCAAAACAATATCAACTGAACCGCTCTTTCAACAACACTTAAATTGCAATGAACAGTCAAATGCAGAGGAGCGAGAAATTGTTAGGCTTCTACCAGGTTGCGGACGATGATCTCAGAGCCAGCCTGGACAGCCAGGTGGAGAGGGGTGAGTTTGGCTGCATCCTGAACCCTGGAGTTGACATTAGCTTGGACGCTGATGAGGAACAGGACACTTTCGATGTCTGAATTTTGCACGGCCACGTGGAGAAAATTACGTCCCTTGTTGTCCACCTGGACAGAAACAGAATTTTGAGGTTAGGAGAGAATACTACTGTAGCTGTATATAATCTTTGTAAGCGCTACAGTCAGACAAACTGGTGCTACCTGCTCAGCAGCACCTGGCTCCCTCTTCAGAATAGCCTCTGCTGCCTTGTTGTTCTTGTGCGTCATGGCACAAGCGAAGGGGGTCATTCCTTGACGGTCGCGAATGTTGAGACGAATGTCTGGATGTGAAATGAGGAGCTGTATAATGACGTTGTGCTGGTTGCTAATGGCAGCATGGATTGGAGCCCTGCCCTCTGCATCCTGACAGAAATAGACAGACATCAGATTAAACGCTTGGAAAAAGAGTATGTTTACAGCTCACTTGGTAATCTTTCATTAGCTGTGGCAGGAAAAATGTAGAAGACAAATGGACCCGCTGCTGTGACACGACTGACCTGTGCATTAACATTCGCTCCAAACTCTAGAAGGCACTGCACCACCTCCTCCAATCCCCAGCTGCTTGCCAGGTGGAGGGGCGTTTGTCCATCTCTGGCTTCTTCATCTCCTTCCCCGTTAGGGCCTGGCTGTCTAGTGCTGTTCACGTCACAACCACTATACACACACATGAGGCAGACAGTAAGTTAGCTACATCCATCTCAATAACAAGTTTAAAAACAAAACAGGTCTGAAATAGATTTTTCAGACCATATTTGACTTTATCACTCTGGGTGCAGAGGATGCTCTTTCAGATTGATTAAAAAAATGTCTAAGCTTTTTTTAAATGGCAAACTTTATTAAAAACTGAAATGTTCTCAGCACAATAATTGCCTGTATGGCAGAAAAATAAATCACAGTATAGGCAAATATGTGCATTCCCAAACCCTAATGGTAAGGAGGTTGGCAGACCTGCGGATGAGGAAGCAAGCAGAGACCTCGTTATTCTCATCGACAGCTCTGTGCAGGAGGTTCTGCTTGCAGCCAGAGGGTCCTGTGCTCCAAGAAGTCGCATCACAGCCATGGCGGACCTAGGTGGAGAAAAGACTCAAAACAGTCAAAATGCAAGACAATATTATTATTTCCCAAGCAGTAATCTATAAGATATATCTACACCCACACCCACACCCACGGCTCATTAAAGGTATCATTTCATTTTTCAGTTTCAATTCATCTTGAATAAAGTTGTGTAGCAGTTAATAACTGGCAGTGTTCCAAAGAGGAACTAAGACGGTTCCATCATCTCTAAATTGCCTGTGTATGCATTTGTCTCACCAGCGTGGATGCAATATCTTCCAGGCCATTCTCCAGAGCCAGCCACAACGGCGGGTCTCCTTTGTCATCCACTACAGACATATCACCTCCTCTTGTGCAAATGGCATCCACCACCAGTGGCAGCTGGTTACTGATAGCCAACTGTAGTGCTGTTTGTCCCTCCTGGGTCCTGGTAATGTAGAAATTATAGACATAAGATACAAAAAAAGATACATTCAGAGCACTAATATAGCAGCAAACAACTATTTGCTATGTAAAGATATAGTGGAGTAATCTCTACCTGAGCAGAGAATAAAGTTGCTCACACCAGGGTTACTACATATTTTCCATTTCAAAATTATTTTCCAGAACTTCTCAAAAGATTTTTCAGACCATATTTGACTTCAACCCTGAAGAGGTGCAGAGGATCCTCTGACAAGACTAAAGTGCTTTTACCCTTGCGTACGGCTTACAATTGCCGCCTCTAGCTTTCTTTTCCGCTTTGGAATCCTTATCCAACCAGGCTTCATCGGCTTGTGTGATCAATACATTTTTTTGAATTTCAAAATGTTATATTTAAAAAAAACTATTCTGTAAACACAAATATTTTTGTAAACTTTTAAACGTTATAAACCTTTTTTCATTCTTTCAGCCAGTCAGTGTGTGCGTGTAAGTTCATGCGAGTCCCTTATTTGTGCGCCCCACTGAACCAGCTAACGGCCGCCACTCTGCAATGAGCTCATAAGGCGGTTACAGCTGATAACACCGTCCCGACACAGTCTCGGAAATGAACGGCCACCCTCCGATTCCCCCGCAGGTTAACAGCATTAGCTGTCAGCACTGTTTTCGCACGGTTAGCAGCTCGCCGCCGGCTCAGACGTCGCCATGTTGAAGCAATCACTCAATCACAGATTTGCTCTGAATTCTGTATTGAGAACCACATTTGTTTTTAAACTTTCTAATTGGATACCGGCAGAGTGCTTAAATAATGCCTGAAACTAATTTGTCTCTGCTGATGGTGTAATTAAAAAAAAAAGGGGCCTGTTCCTGCCACACAATCCTGAATACATTTTTTCCTCCATAACTTCTGCATTTTGAGTTTCATCTTAGGCCATATCTTACCACTGCACATTACTTATGACGTGTTGCTGAATCTGGTTGAAATTCCAGAAGAATAGCAGAAGATAGGGGCACACTAGTTCACGTCTGGCCAGCGGCCTTAATTGCATGTCATCTCCATCTTTCTCCCTATTCATTTCCTAATCATCATTTACTGTACTCATTAAAAATTAACTAATAAAAGGCTTAAAATGCTCAAAACAATAATTTAAGACAACAGTCTGCACAAATGCTTTATAACTGCAATGTAACACAGGCGTTACCTAACATTGATGTCTGCCTGATGCTCAAGAAGGAAGAGGGCACTCTTGCTGTCCTGTCTGTGGATGGCCATGTGAAGCAGGGTTTGTCCATTGGACATAGTGTCGTTGATAGAAGCCCCTGAGCCCAGCAGTTGAGCGGCTATGTTGTGCATGCCTGACAGGGACAGATTGTACAGTTATACATCACATACTCAGATAACAATGCAGTCTTGCGACAAGGTTATGCACTTCAAAAAGATTATTTTTGATCGACTGCATTAAGTGATGTGTACCTGTCCAAAGGGCCAAGCCCAGTACCGTCTGGTCCATGGAGTCTTTGAGGCTGAAGTCTGGAATGATCTGGAGGTTGTTGGTGGCATGAAGTGCATTTGCTGCAATAGAACCATCAAGGGAGAGATAAGTGGATCCATTTCAGGATGTTTAAGGACATTATTGATAACATAATGAGTGTAGTGAGGTAAAGCAGAAATCACTGCCAAGTTTGCAGCTTAGTTACAAGCTTTCAAATGTATACATGCTGACCTTTTTGCTCGAGGATGACAGACACCACATCTGGGTGGTTGTTAGCTATGGCCATGTGGAGGGGGGTTTGCATGGCTACACCAACGGTGTCGTCAGACAGAGCCTTCTGGGTCTGCAGGTTGGGGTTGGCCCCTTGCTGGAGCAGCTCTGCCGTCAGGCTCGCCAGGCCACAGCGGCACGCGGTATGAAGCGGGCTCTCACCCTGAAAGAAGGTAAAAGGATTAATAATATCTTTATTAGTGCCACATAAACATTTCTACTAGATCTTAGGATGTAATAATGTATTTCTCTTTTCCATGAATAAAACGGGAGAGGGGGGGGGGGGGGGGGGGGGGGAGTGACGACGACAAAGCTGCATTTGTAATTTTCTAATCATTCTAGAAAATGTTATATCCGAGTTTACGTCTGTATTGTATAATGACAGAAATATACCGCCTGCACAGATAACTATGTAATAGTCTGTGATGTGGCCTTATGTACATACGCACCAATTTGTTGACATTGTTGACCTTTGCTCCATGAGTGGCAAGGAAAAGTGCAGCTGCCTCATTGCCTGCCCTGGCTGCTCTCTGCATTAGACAGTTTTCTACAAGAGATAAAACAAAAAGGGAAATACAACGAGGCATTAAAATCACCATTTTATTCAAGAAACGACTGGAGGGAGGTTATGAAACAGCACCTGTGGTAGTGTCAGGTGCATCCGGATTGCTTCCTCTCTGGATAAGCTGGGCTGCAGAGCTATTCTCGTCAAACGAAGTGCCGTTAACTACTGGTGCATCATCTTCAAATGGGTTAACTGAGGGGTCTGAAGACACGGTGATATACTGCAGGGCCAGCCACAGAGCTGTGCTGCCCTCATGGTCCTTCAATTCCAGGTCAAGCCTAACGAGATGGGAAGATTACACAAGGTTACACGCAGGATTATTTTTAGTTAAATGACCAGGGTCACATGATCTTAAAGGAACAGTTCATTCCAAAATCAAAAATATATATACTCACCTGTTGTGCCATTAACCAATCTAATTGTTTTGAAGTGAACTGCCGAGTGTTGGAGATATCGGTCTGCCTTCGTTCCAATATTATGGAACTAGACTAACTTTGAGCACCACAAGTCGAGTGCAATGTAGTTCCGTTACATTAGAGAAGACAGACCTCTCTATGGACGATACCACCAACACTCACACAACTCGCACCAAAACAATCTAGATTGATAAATAGCACTACAGGTAAGAGGGGACATGTCATTTAGATTTTGGGGTGAACTTTCCCTTTAAATATTGGTGCTTTCAAACAGGGTTGTGTTTATGACAATCTTTTTAAGTATAATGTTCTAAATTTATAAACGGTCATATATACATTTAAATGTTCTTCTTATTTATCCGCATGACATATAAAATAAACAGGAATCATATAATATCCAATTTAGTCAAGTATAGCTATGGTGGTCTCATGAGATTAACTAATTGAACACCAAGCGAGCTGTTAGAAACAAACCCACTCATTCCATTTGACGCAGAATGTAACTCACTGTTTGAACTGTAGTAGCTGGTTGAACACCGGCTCATTCCCCGATGCCACAGCTTCATGCAACGGAGTTCTAAAAACAACAAGAGACAAAGCTGAAGCACCATAGTACTTTGCACAGTAGTTGGCCACCTTTGCAATCCAACGAAGTTCAGAGTCCAGTGGCCTACCTGCCCTTGCTGTTCTGCATGTTGGGGTTGGCTCCAGTCTTGAGCAGAGCCTCTGCGATCCGTGCCATGCCGCTCATCACTTCCGCAGAGTGTTTCTTGGGGCTGAAAGAACAGACCAGGTGAAGTGGGGTTTCCACCGCCCCCACTGTGGCGGCATTCACCTGAGCCGAGTGGCGAATCAGGAAGATTGAGGCAAATTCGTCACCTGGAAGAAAAGGAAGAACGATCAACAATAATGAAGAAACCTCTAAACCTCTAAATCTATTGTTCACACAGTAACCAGGTCTGTACAAGAAAAAGCCTTCAAATAGGTTATTGAATGGGTTCATTAGTAAGGTATCATGTAGTATGTTTTTGAGTGAACACCTTGGCAGCTCCGCCAAGAAATTTATTTTGGACATCAAAGACACAAAAAGTGTATTAATAACTCCCACACACCTCTTTGGATGGCTTTATGCAGGAGGCTCCAGCCACTCTGGTCCACCATGTCCACATCTGCTTTGTTGTTAACCAGAGTGGTGGCAATACTTTCCAATTTACAAGCGAGGGCCAGGTCAAGTGCCAGGTCACCGTTGTTATCCAGTTCATTCAGCTTGCCAGGCAGCTGAAAACAGGAGATAACGAGTTGAAATACAAAACATAAAACCTGTATACAGCATATTGCGAAACCTTTATTCTATCATGCTGGTTACACTGTAATAAACAACAAAAACAGCTAGTTAGTGAGCAGGTAATGAAGGTTATCTGCATGGAGCTGACCTGTGAGTCCATCTCAATGAGATAGAGAAAGACCACATCTTCTCGCTCAACTTTGATGGCTTTGTGGAGAGGATACTCTGTTTTAGATTTGATCATCTTGTACAGTAGTTGGGCGCTCATGGTGCTGAAATCTTCTTTCCTCAGATCATCCTAATAAAACACAAGCAATGAAACACAACAAAGTGTCAAACATCAGAACCGACCCACAATGGAGAACCTCAACAAGCGTCACCCGACCTAAAAATAATGTTAACCGACTCTTAAGCTTAATCCTTGCTTCCGTGAAAAGCAGTTATCAGAGCTTGAGACTGAGGTGTCAGAAGAGGGGACAGTTAACAGCAATTGTCTACACCAACGTCATAAAGATAACCTTGACAACTGCCGAGCTGCGCTGTCTCTGGATTTATTGTATCGTAAATGATGAGATGCCTCATAACCCTGATCCGTCAAAAAGCAGTAAACATGAAGAGATTAAACCAGAGGGAAACACAGCAGGCTCAAAGTGATTCAGAAGTGGCAGTGAAATGTGTGGATGACCACATAATCCAGACATCTTATAGCAGAGAGCAAACCAACATGGTTTGGTAACGCATTTTCAGTGCCAATATCTCTTTTCAGCACACGACTGAAAAAAACAATCATCCATCCCACACACATATGCCAACACATGCGCACGAACACCCCCTAAATTGGCCATGTACAAACCGTGCCTGAACTACTCACCCAGTGACTGGCTATGATCTCCCCACAGTAGTTCATCAGGGTGGTGGCATTTAGCTCCTCAGCTGTTTGGTAGAAGCGAATGCAGTTCCTGACATTCACCGAGGACATCACGCCTTTTTCACACCTGTCCCAGCAGAGAAACAAATGTATTTCTGGGCCGTTAAGCCACATACGTTCCTCTATAAAATGTTATGCAACAGTAATGCTGCTACTAGCAACAATTAAAGTGTAATTGTAGCCTGCAAATGAGAAGTCAGTATATATACGATTGGTGCTGACCTCTCTCTGAGCAGATGAAGCTGGAAGCGGTTGGCCAGCTTCATCAACTCAATAAGAAAGGCATCATCGTCAGTGAGCTCCAATTCATCCGTGTATGCCCAGCGCAGCATTGCCATGGCAACCTCAGGTTTGCAATCTGGAAATCCATTATTTCACCAAGTCAGGAATTTATACAGTGATCAATTGCTAACCTACTGTAATATTGTGAGAGGAGAAATGTATATATATATATATATATATATATATATATATATATATATATATATATATATATATATATATATATATGTTTCTGCAAACACATCACAAAAATAATACACTTTTTTTATTATTTTAATAACATTATTTATTCCTTTATTTTGAATACATCTGTTTAGAAGTACACATTTATTTGTATTCAAAGCCAACCAATTAGTTTACTGTGAAATAGGCAACAGGGCTAAAACCAACCCAGAGCAAAACTGAGTCCAATACTGGACTTTGACAGTCTGCATGATCCGCTCCAAAATAAACATTCTGTCATCGTCTACCCATAAGCATGTTGACTGACAGGTGTCACTAGGTCACAAGTGGATTTTCTTTATGATTTAAGCTACTCACCAGATAGGTCCAGTTCAGGGGTGGAGGCCAGGTTGGCCAGACTCCAGACATCACTGCGAGCAGCCAACACAAACTTATGCGCACTGAGATTCTCCCCTGCTACTTTCACTTTCAGATCACTGCAAAACCAACACATTCATCTCTGAGAAACCAGGTATATAAATCACAAATATTCTAGGTCTCCAATAATGCTCTAACTCTCAAACAAAAAGAAATAATATCTGCACTTTCAAGTCTAACATTTTTTAACAAATTAGTTGTTTAAAAAAACCCCACTCTCAAACAGTGTCTCGCTTGTGCAGACACGCTACTCGTCCAGACAAAGCCCAAGTGTTTTAAATAGTTTTAGTGAAAATGCATTTAGTGAAAATGCATGTGCATGTGTGTTTGTACTGCACGAGTTATGCACTGTGAGAGTTAGTAAACACATGTTTTGCTTTGTTTGTTTTTTTAAACACGGCCTCTCGTTTACTTTGATTCATAAAGACTTTTCTAAGTTTTTGGATTCTTCACTGTGAAGGCATGAGAGAAAAAAAAAGTTTTCTTCAAGAACTCAAGTTAACAAGGGGTGAGGAATTGATCATTTTGTAGGTGAAGTGTTCCTTTAAAAACACAGTCACGGCGTCCCAGTATTCTCACCTGGTAGCACA
The DNA here is from genome assembly GCF_900634415.1 of Cottoperca gobio. NCBI lineage: Eukaryota > Metazoa > Chordata > Actinopteri > Perciformes > Bovichtidae > Cottoperca > Cottoperca gobio. Next base: position 5,652,900 of record NC_041368.1, on the reverse strand, counting down.
GGCGACCCATATATAAAGGCTGAGTCCTTGCCACAGCGGCCACTGGTTCGAGTCCGACCTGTGGCCATTTGCTGTATTTCATTTCCCTTCTCTCTCTCTCTCCCCTTTCACAATTTGCACTTCTCACTATCATAAAAACTTGAAAAAAATCAATAAAACACAGTCACAAGTTTGTGTTATGTGACAAGATCAGAGTAGGCTGATTGTAGACACATAACTACATAATAACATTTGCAGGAATGCTGAATAACCAAAATCTCAAAGCCATCACTTTCAACCATCATCCTCCTTACCTGTACTGTTCCTGCTGAAAGAGGTTGGCCACAATGTCCAGCAGACGACTAATGAAGGTGTCTGCAGCTGTAGGGCAGGAGGAGCCCTGGCCAGGGGCTTGAGCAGTAAGCAGAGCACAGCGCCTCTCTGTGTCGGCCAGCTTCTGCTGCATCTTCACATACTCCTGCCTGAGCAGGGCCAGGTGCTTCTGCAGCTTGGCCACCTCCTCTGTCCCACATCAAGGTTTTGGAGACAGACAAAGGACAAAACAAGATGTGGGGATACAAAAAGTAGGTTAGAAAGAAGTATTTCTGAACACAGGTTAAAAGTGGACCTTTTGAAGCACCTTTCCCCTGAAAGTAAAAGAAAGGGTGTTCCAAAGTCCAATTATTCCAATATACAGTAGCTAGTGTTTGTGATTTATTTTAAACTTTTTATTTGTCGCAGTGACAATATGACAGGGAAGAAAGATATCATGAAGGTTGTGAACTGCATTTGCACCTACAGTACTAAGGGTTTGAGTTTTCGGACTTGATCCATTTTTACTTTTCATAATACTGGCCTGTTTCTTGTGACACTTTCCCATGTCACTGTAGTTTCACAGAAAGAACTTTTTTTTTTTTTTTTCAGCATTCAAGATGCAAATTCCCAAATATTGATCTTAAAAAAAACAACTATGGCAAAATCTAAATAGTGTATTTTTTCTTGGATAAACCTTTCCCTCTTCCTCTAAATCAGGGGTGTCAAACTCATTTTAGTTCAGGGGCCACATGCAGCACAATTTGATCTCAAGTGGACCGGACCAGTAAAATCAGAGCATAATAACCTATAAATAACGACATCTTCACATGTTCCCTTCGTTTTAGTGCAAAAAAGTACAAGTTCATTCTGAAAATGTTCACATTTAATGAACTATCTTTTTACTAAACATTATGAACAACCTGAAATTTCTTAAGAAAAAAAGGTGCAATTTCAATAGTATTAGTTTATCATTTACACATGTGTGTTACAACTTACAGATCACAGTGTATCTACAAAGGCACAACACATTTCGTCACAGGTATCTGGAACAGTATTTTACTTTATAATCAAAACAACTCATTTTTACTCTTTGCAAAGTCATCCTGCGGGCCGGATTGGACCCTCTGGCGGGCCGGTTTTGGCCCGTGGGCCGCATGTTTGCCTCCCTTCCTGCTCTAAATGAAATACACTTTCTACAGAAATGTGTGTTACAACACTATTTTCTGTATCAGCTTTATTCCAGAGTTTCACGGGGTCCCATTTCCTTCCTTTAAACCAGTAAAGTTTTAGTGAGGAAAGAATGCTGAGACGGCACGTTACTTTGTCCTCCCTTGTAAACCGTTACTGGCACAGCTACTGGTCATGAGGAACAGGAGGGGGTGCTTCTGAAAACCACCTGATCAGCTCAACACAGGAAGGGCGGTATGGAGGAGCTGCAGCTTAGGGCCAACTGACCAGCCAGTGGACGCATTCTTATACTATATACTAAAATACACCTTCCTTTTGCAGGATTTAGCTGGCATCGCCAATGTATTTACAAACAAGAACAAGAAATCCTCCAACATTTAAAAACAATGCACCATAAACTTGAAATGTACTCCATTATGTCAGGACTTGTTCACATGATCTAGTCTCTTCCAGACTGTGTAAAGCAATAAGCCAAAGCATTTACTGTTGGTAAACACAAAACACAATGAGAATACTATCAAACTAGGCCACTGACAACATCATTCAGGCATTGCATGGGGTAATTTAAACATTTAAAAAATATTTTTTTAATTTAACTTTTCTATTCAAACGAAGGCTCATTATTATTATTATTATTATTATTATTATTATTATTATTATTATTATTATTAAACATGCCCAAACAGATATGCTTTCTGCTCAGTATCAATGGGGAAGCTCCACACACAACCCTGACACTGCACAGATCGGAGTGAAAGTTATCTGGATTCAAGTTGGTAAGTAGACTTCCTTAAAGAGGAACACACGGAAGACATCCCCTTATGTCTAAGCCAAATATAGGTGGTGCCCTTGGCCACTTCTGCCAGGTGGTGCAGGTAACGCGTTACAGGGAGTGACAACTATCCTGTCATGTTTTTAGTCTCCTGTCCCGTGAATGTACTATCCATTTCACAGAACTGATATCAAACTAACATTATATTTTTTTATTTGTTTATTCACGTATGTTCTTGAACAGGACACCGACAGTTAAAGGAGCTTTGACTGTTAACGTTACTGAAATTATGACGTTAGCTAGATAGTGTAGATCGTTTGATGCGATCCGTGACGTTGACATTTAATTAAACCGTAATACCAATAATACCTGAAATTATGTAAGTTAACATACGGCTTTTTTCTTACGTAGCAAACCAGCAATCTGCCTAAACAATAATTATTCTCCGCAGTCAAACCCACCAACATCTCTTGTCCGGTTCGGCTAACTCGTAGCTATAAAATTCAGCTAGCACCACCAACGAGAGGCTAACGACAGAGCTGGCTCACTGGCAAGCTGAGTGTGACAAAACAAGTGTCGCAATGCTTCATATTTTTAACAACAGACAATGCACGGTTTATTTAACTGCCAAGACACCAGTTGATTCGGGCCAACAGTTCAACCAGCATACGATGAAAACAGGGAGTGTACTAAATAGTCAAAAAACCAATCTCATACCTTCCGCCATGTTGCTCAGCGTTAGCTCCGTGGCTGATAGGTCTCTATCGCGATATGACGAAGAGCCAGATAGTAGGCAGTGGTGCTGCGTTCAAGTGCTTCCCGAAACACGTTGATTGGTAGTTTATCACATCACCATTACTATTCTTCTTTCACGGAATATTATATTAATAAATTGTTAATTTTAAACACGTGGTTTAGTTGTCAATGTGACGATGATTTTCTATATTATAGTGTAAAAGTTGTTAATTTGATTTCTTGACCCCAAGTAGTACCGTACTGTCCAAATTGGTGAATGGTGGTCAAACGTACGTTGCCTTCAGGAGCTCCTGCTAAACTCCTACATCTAAATGAAAAGTCTACTAATGTGCCAGGCATATTTCTACAGTAAGAGAGGTACACAAAGAACACTGAGTTAAAATCATGTCTCGATATACATAATACTACAACAATAAATGCAAAGACTGACTCATTTATGGTCAGAGGAAAATCATATTTCTCAGACACTCCTATTATGAAATACTGGAGTATGTATAGGTTTACTGTAAAAATCAATCTCCTGAATTGGGTATAATCATAGTCTGTGGAACATGCCCAATTCCTGCAAATAAATCAAATGGAAGGGGTACTGTGCTGTACATTTTGTGTCACAAGATCTATAATGATTTAGTAGATATGTTGTACTAATTTCTAAATTATACGGATAAAAACTGAAGCTGCTTATCAAACTTTCATTGAGATTCTGATCCTGTCTCCCACATCAAGATACATTTAGTATACTAAAGTACTGTATGATTGACTGTGATTTGTTGTCTCACGTTCAGACAGTCCTGTTTTACCTGTATCATGGTTGAAGCTTACTTTGCACTCTGGAGCACTAAATGCAATTTACTTGAGCAGATAGTTAATAAAAAACATAAAATTATGGGATTCAGTTTGTGACGCAATTCAAATTCTAAGACTTTCCTAGTTGACAGTCAAGTACTTGTGGAGAGGTAAGATTGGACAAGCAAAACTGTTTACACACCTATAACTAGTGATGGTGAGATGAAGCTTCATGAAGTATTGAAGCTTTCCATCCAATTGGTTCACTCATGGGCCGAAGCTTCATTTGCTCTACTGTTCCATCAAGTGGACAATAAATGTAAAACAGGTACATATGGTCTCTCAACCATGTGATCTTTGATATACTGTATTTTGTGCCCGTAAAGGCTTGGGGATAACTGTGATAACAATGAAAAAATGTATATCAATATAGTAACTATTTTCTAGTAATTATATTAAGATTGTATAACATACCTGTATAATAAAACTAATTGTCTCATGAGTAATGTATCCAATGTGTCAATCAATTATTTGAGCAATAATTGTATTATAATATAATAATACTGCCATTATTGTCATATAAATGTCTGCAGGGGTAAAATTAGTGTTGTAATACTGGTAAGTTGCAGTGGTTTAACCGATCTGAACCACCCACGTGGTATCGATCGGCAGCGAGGCTTTGGATGTCATCAATGACTTCTTTTTTTTCAAAAGCGATAGCCTCGATGCATGCTTCACCGAAAACTTCCTGGATTACTCGACACATGCTCCGAAACCTCGGCACAGCACGTAACATCACTACCTATAACCTGCAATGTTACAGTAGCTCCGATAAAAAGATAAAAAAATACCTTGGTGAGAAAACAGATGCTGGTAAAGTTTAAACTCATGTACTGTTTTTGTATTCTTTTATCTAAATACTTGCAATATTTAGTAAGGATTTAGTTTGAAATACTGAGAAATAAACCAGGTAATAACTCTTTGTGTACATGAAAAGTTTCCGTTGTCTTTGTCATCAGCAATATGTGACTAATGTTGTACCCCTGAATTAAATACACAAGTAAATATTGAAAAAAAGTCATATTTTAGAAGAACTCACTACAGGTGACAGGTTTCATAACATGAAAAATATACATCAGTATTTTGTCTTTGTACATTAGGCAAAACTGCAATAGTTCAGTGAGCAGAATAAACATGAGATTGTGGATCAGTGGGGAGAGCGACAAAACAAAATGGGCACACATACCGAATACACAAACACTCAAACATTCGCAAACAAAATCCAAGAAACATTCGGCAAAAAAACTAAACAAAATAAAAGTACGATAAAGCATGCATAACAATTCCTACCGAGCACAACACAGACATGGAAAAGAGAGGCTGCTAAAATAACAGAACATTGGAGAAGAGGACCTCAAATTTTTAGCAAAAATTAACGTGTATATTTCACACTAGGGGAGTTATTGCTACACCAAATTGTTACCAATACCCTAATTATACAGATTTCCTGTGTACTGGTTATTAAATAAATCATACATAGTGGTACACAATTTCTCCATCTTTTTTCAACATTTTTTAACACTTGTTCAATGCAGGGTGAAGTGGCCAAGCATTTTTATGAGGAGGCACTTTTGAAAAAAGATAAACAAAATGAAGCATGCACAAAAAATGAAGGGGTATGTTGCCTTTCTTCAGTCAACTGAGCAGGATGGTAAGACTTATAACGGAAAAACAAAAAAGAAAATCTTTCAGGAACACATATGATGTTGAGCTCTGATAGTGTTAAAGAACCCACAAGAATAGTTGCTTATTCTAATATGGCGGTATTCCCTTCATCGGTAACGTCATTCATCTCTCGCTTGAGTCAATCCAGCTCTTCACAGGTGACATTCCTCCAACAGCATCACACCTCTCTTTCAATTTAAGACCTCCTGCTCAAACCATCTAAAGAGAACTAATGCATGCTGGAGTTGAGAGGGAAAATGGACAAAAATAAATCTATCTGAACCAGCGCTATTCATTTGGTCTAAGTGTCTTGATGGATGGAAAGGGAGTTTATATATTATCCGGTTTAGTCTGTGCTATATACATGTCTTTACAATATCTTCCTGAATGTTGAAGCAGTTCATAGACTTGAAAAATGTTTTATCATCTTCTGGGTTGTTTGTTTTGAGTTGGCACTTGCTTGGCGGTTTTTTGTCAGTCATGGTAGTCACTGTTAGGTTCTATTGCAGCCTACAGTAGCCAGTCTGTTCCCGCCAAAAAATAAAAGAAGGACAAGCCTGGCGACAGGGTGGAAGAGTGCAGGAACAGTGCCATGTTGATTTTTCAATTGAAGACCTGTGGGAATGTACACAAGCAATAACAGAAAGACAATTGTTAGGAAGAAGCGAGACCAATCACACATGTCATAACATCAACAAGCACAAATATTAAAAGATAAAAAGGGTAACAAATGTTATGCAGCATGTTAGAAGACCAGATGGATGTGTGCAATTCAAAGTTAAGGTGTAGAGCAGGGGTGTCCAAACTACGGCCCGCGGGCTAACTGCGGCCTGTGGCCCATTTTTAATTGGCCCGCAGCTAATTCTAAAAGTATAATGGAATAAGGCCCAGATAGAAACTTGCGCTTGAATGTTTTGTTCTAACACAGAAACACAGTTTTGACTTGTCAGCTAACTTAAAACATCAAGTATCAGATAAAGCTTATGCTTTAGATTCTTACTGGATTGCATGTGATGAGAGCACAGATGCGACAGACGGCGCACAGCTGTTCATTTGTTTTGCGGAGAGTTGACGAAAACTTTTGCGTTACGGAAGAGCTGCTTGGTCTTAGGAGTCTAAAGGGCACAACATAATTTGAGCACGAGGACTTTACCACAGATAATTTCAAGCTTTCCTGTCTGATGTCGATGCTGAATACGGGGACGCACTCCACCGTTCTGATGTGCGCTGGCTGAGTCGCGGCTCCGTGCTGCAGCGGTTTTATTCCCTGAGATCAGAAATCAATCTATTTTTGAAAGAGAAGGACCGACCTCTTCATGAGCTGAGAGACTCTCCATGTTTGGCAGACCTGGTATTTTTTAGTTGATCTTACTGGTCATCTCAACACGGAACAAGAGCCGACTGCGCACATGAAAGCATTCTGTGTGAAGCTCCGTCTCTTTGAGACACAACTACTCAACGTCAATGTTGCGCACTTCCCCACGCTGTCCGAAATCAAATGTGCTTTTCCAAAGGCCAAGCTTTCTGATAACAAGGGGAAATATGTGTCTGTGATCACGTCTCTCATGACAGAATTCAGTCAGCGCTTCCAAGATTGTTCTATCATTGAGAAAGAAATTGAGCTGATCAATGCAGAAGAAGTTTAAGAGAGTCTGCAACTAGAACTTATATATAATAATTATATACGATAATTCCCTGAAGAATCAACATCAGCTTCTCTGCCTCCCCGACTTCTACCGGAGCTTGGGAAAGTTTCCTCTGATGAGACGCCACACACAAAGAATGATGAGTCTGTTCGGCTCAACATATGTGAGCAAACATTTTCTCTGTTAACAAAAGCAGGTTGAGAACCAAAATGAGCGACAGCATCTCTGTGATGTCCTTCGTATCTCAACCACCAAACTTACTCCTGACCTGCAGCATCCTTCAGTCCAAAGCATCACTGCTCCCACTGAGTGCAACGCTGTTCCCATTATAGGAGAGTTAAAACATTTATTACAAAGTATTCATGTTAAGAATCTACATTTTTTCAATAAATTCAGTCAATTAAAGTTACATTAACAGTAACAATTTCTAACTAACGTTAGTTGATGTGTTAACAAGCCGGGTCAGATGAGACAAAAGGCTAAAGGCTCATTTAGGCTTCCTTTACATAAGAAAATAGATAAGTCCATTTTAAACAACATGCACATATACTTCCACGTGTCCTTTATGTTGGCAGGGATCTTTAGCAATGCATCCACCAGAGGGAAACTTGGATCAACAAAACAATCTCCAACTGTTTGTCCCTATTCCTGGGTGAAGTAGCGTCATATAGATGTTTAAAACTTGTGTTGTGTCAAGCTTGAGCTTTCGGGTACACTACCCCAATAGTGTACCCGTATACAGGTTTCAGGTGGTACTGCTCTCTTTTGTCTGTATCCGTAAGCATTCAGAAAACATGCACAAATAATTAACTAAATGAACGCTGCAGATAAAACATTATTACCAGTACTTTACACTTACAGGTACATCTCAATAAATTAGAATATCGTGGAAAAGTCAGTTTATTTCACTAATTCAATTCAAAAGGTGAAACTCATATATTATATGGATTCATTACACAAAGTTAAATATTTCAAGCCTTTATTTGTTTTAATCTTGATGATTACAGTTTACAGCTAATCAAAAATCAGTATCTCAGAAGATTAGAATATTACATAAGACCAATAGAAAAAGGATTTTTAATACAGAAATGTCAGCCTTCTGAAAAGTATGTTCATGTGTCTGCACTCAGTACTTGGTTGGGCCTCCTTTTGCATGAATTACTGCATCAATGCGGCGTGGCATGGAGGCGATCAGCCTGTGGCACCGCTGAGGGGTTATGGAAGCCCAGGTTGCTTCGATAGCGGCCTTCAGCTCGTCTGCATCGTTGGGTCTCGTGTCTCTCCTCTTCCTCTTGACAATACCCCAGAGATTCTCTATAGGGTTCAGGTCAGGCGAGTTTGCAGGCCAATCAAGCACATTGATTCCATGGTCATTAAACCAGGCATTAGTACTTTTGGCAGTGGGCAGGTGCCAAGTCCTGCTGGAAAATGAAATCAGCATCTCCACAAAGCTTGTCAGAAGAAGGAAGCATGAAGTGCTCTAAACCTTCCTGGTAGACGGCTGCGTTCACTTTGGACTTGAGATAACACAGTGGACCAACACCAGCCGATGACATGGCTCCCAAATCATTACTGACTGTGGAAACTTCACACTGAACTTCAAGCAACTTGGATTCTGTGCCTCTCCACTCTTCACTCTTCACTCTTCCTCTGGACTCTGGGGCCTTGATTTCCAAATGAAATGCAAAATCTACTTTCATCTGAAAAGAGGACTTTGGACCACTGAGCAATAGACCGGTTCTTCTTCTCCTTAGCCCAGGTAAGACGCTTCTGACGTTGTCTCTGGTTCAGGAGTGGCTTGACATGAGGAACGTGACAGTTGTAGCTCATGTCCTGGATACATCTGTGCGTGGTGGCTCTTCACTGACTCCAGCCTCAGTCCTTGTGAAGCTCCCCCAAATCTTTGAATGGCCTCTTCTTGACCATCCTCTCAAGGCTGCGGTTATCCCTGTTGCTTGTGCACCTTTTCCCTTCCATTCAACTTTCTATGGATATGTTTGGATACAGCACTCTGGGAACAGCCAGCTTCTTTAGCAGATACCTTTTGAAGCTTTCCCTCCTTGTGGAGAGTGTCAATGACTGTCTTCTGGACAACTGTCAAGTCAGCAGTCTTCCCCATGATAGTGAAGCCTGCTGAACCAGATTGAGACCATTTAAAGGCTCAGGAAACCTTTGCAGGTGTTTTGAGTTCATTAGCTGATTAGAATGTGACACCGTGAGTCAACAATATTGAACTTTCTCACAATATTCAAGATACTGATTTTTGGGTTTTGATTAGCTGTAAACTGTAATCATCAAGATTAAAAAAAATAAAAGGCTTGAAATATTTCACTTTGTGTAATAAATCCATATAATATATGAGTTTCACTTTTTGAATTGAATTAGTGAAATAAACAGACTTTTCTACGATATTCAAATTTATTGAGATGTACCTGTAAGTGTAAAGTAATAATGTTTTATCTGCAGCAATTCACTAATGTTGGAACAATGACATTTTGTTTATTAGTCACGCCTAAACAAACTAAGGCAGTCTAAGACAACAGCCCTGCAATAAATCCACCCTTTATGAAGGTCTAATTTTCAGTTTTAGTTGAAATCATTTTTAGAAAGATGTTGATTCAACATAAAGTTGAGTCAATAACTCTCTGAAACAGTTTCATTAGAACATGAAACACGAGACCCCTCCTGATGGTGGGTATTCATTTAGGGTTGTTGTATTGGACTGTATTAGTTTTCAACAGTAATTTACATGATGCAACAGGCAGTTGTACGGTAGTTTGTGAACCAAATGTTTTAAAAATACTTACCCTGAAAACATGAAGCTAGATCCTTGCTAAATATCACTCAAACGCAGTCTCTTGGCTTTTTCGTACACAACGGGCAACTTTCCTTTTGAATGCGCCGTGTCTGTCCTCCCGCCACTCTTTCTGCAGAGGGGAAAAAGGTCAAACAATCGAGTTGGTACATTTGTTTATCTTTCTAGTGTATTGCATATTTCCCTTTTTAATTAAATCATTATATTTGCCATTAAAATGATAATTAATTCATAATTCATGCATTTATTATGTGTGCATTGTGTGATACATAGACTATATAATGCCATCCAAAACATAAATCAGCTAAATCTTGGATTCAACAGAATGTTGTGGTTTGGAAAGTACAAACATTTAGGGATGAGATGAGTATTAGATATGTGTTGTGAATAGAAAAGCACATCCATTTCATGCAGATACCATTTCTAATCAACTTTCTTTAACAAGTAAACTTACTGCAGCATCCACATTGGCTGGTGAGTCACCGTTTGGGTCTGCCAGCATAGAGATAACACTAATCATGATGGTCTCCACTGTGTGGATAGGCAGCCAGCGCTCCTCTGGTTTCTCATAGCCGTACTTGTCCTCCCCAGGCTCGTGTAAAATAGAAATACATACATCTCCGTTCTTGTCAACTGGAAAAAAAACATGTAGAAGACAACTTATGAAGCAGACAATGCTGTTGCTATTCCTATGCTATGAATATGTTAATGTTTTTAATCCTCATTTACACATGACATTTAGCCAATCAGCTAACAAACCAGTTAATGATATTGTTTATAGACAATACCTTGAAAAAATATCTTCCTCCACTTTGAGTCGATATTTAGCAGTCTTTGCTAGCAGTTACAGCCTTGAGTCTACCTTGAGTCTGGATAGGCGTATCAGAACATCTGGACAGTCCAATTCCTCCCCATTCTTCCTTAAAATTGTACTTAAATTCTGGTAAATATCTTGGCAACAGCGAGAAGCAATTTTTAAGTCCTACCACAAATAAGGCGCCAGATTACATCCAGATTTTGGCTTGGCCACTCTAGGACTTTAATCTTGTTTTAAAACCATTCCCACATAACTTAAATCGATTTGAATAATATTAACTTCATAAAGCTAAAAAAAAACCTGACTTACTACTAGCATACCAGTATAACACAAATTCAGATAATTCTATTATAAAATTCAAATGCAAAAACTCAAAGAGGTGCACTACCTCTTTTCATAGCGCCGTTCATACTACATTCTAAATATTTAACACACTAAAAGACATCCTATGACATTAACAAGGAACAGTGGTGAACGTATCCCTCAGATTGTCTCTTTAATTTAAAAAAGGCGGCTAAGGATTATGAAATAATGCACTGAAAGGGCATTTATTGAGCTTTAAATTGACCTACAGATTATTCACAAAAAGAAAAATCCTCACATTTCTAAAATGGAACACGAGGATAGATGTACATCTTGAGAGAGATAGAACCTCCGCCTCCTACAAAAAAAGGTCTTACTACAAACAAAAGGCAGATACCATGTGTGCTTCAGCTGTACCTACCATTAGGGTGCCAAATATCTGTGATAAATTTCATTTTAGGTGGTCTGAGAGGGTAGTCTTTGGGAAATGTCAGATGAGCTTTAAACACACCACCTTCACTGTGGACAAAAAAGATCAAAGAGAATAATCAATATAAAAATGTAATTTTGTATGAGTTATTAGGCACAACATAATAACATATCTCTCATAATATATCCCACGTATAAGACAATGATAGACTTACTACAGTGTGTCTGGAGGCCCGATGATGAGGACTTCCCATCTGTAGAGATCATTATCCTCGATCAGGCCTGCTGAGAATCCTTCCACTGGGTTTTTGTTTAGCTCTAGATATAAATACAAAGTAAGATTGCTATTAGCTTGTTGTATCATACAGTATGTTGACTAGACTGATTCATTTTCAACTTGTATTTCTATTACACAATATTTGCTTATTCACATATAGCAGTATACCACTTATATATATCATACTGATTTTGACCAAAATTCAGTTTGTGGTGGTTTCAGGCAAAATGCTTAGGGTGAAAGTGAGACATTCTGATATGATTGTTTAAAACCCTGTGGGTTTAGCACCTTTATCTAAATGTTTATGATTTTGGTCTACATTTTCCTAACTGTTAGTTACCATGACATCTCAAATACTAATACTATATTTAGCTGAATGTAACACAATAGGTTATGGGTGAACTGATTAATTTTGGTGTAGATAATACCGGTATGTGGCCTTTTATAAAGACTTTTATGTTTTGCTCATAATTTCTGAACAGTGAGGCATAAAATAAAATGTCTGTCTTTACTAGGGCCTCACCGTGTTCCTCTCTACAGATTTCAGCCACTTAAGACACTTTTGTAACCACTTCTGCTCACATTTCATCTAACCTTTATCACATTTGGTATGCAACATATAGATCAACCAAAACAATAACTATAGTAGTTATTAAAACATAATCTTGTGATATTCCCTGCCATTTTGCAGATTTCACTAAAAGTCAAAATTTTAAACAATACAACAATACATTAAATGGAATGGTTTTTAAAAAAATGCGGAACCAGATATTAACTTCTAAATATATTCTATTATTTGTTTATTGGCAAGCCTTAAAACTTCCAGGTACTTTACTGAACCAAACACACTGTACAGTAGAGCTCAAAGTGCTTTCTGGATATGAATTAATTCTCAGTCAGTCGACACAAGAACTGCTATTCTATCTTTCATTTAGAGCAAAGTTTAAAAAAAGCTGCCTGTGTCCCAAGTGAAGTCAGACACTTTGAGGTTACATAACAAGCACCACTACGTTAGATACAAACATAAGTGAGTTTCAATGCCACTTTACATGTTGTCATAAGTGTGTGCCTTTAACAAAGGACATGTGTTTGTCAATAAAACAGCCTCTGCAACTGATCCAAGTGTGAAGGCAACTCAAAATTCTGACATTAGGTTAAAGTTACCCCGTTTCAATCAAATCCTACTTATAGATATTCAGGTCCAGGTCAATTACCCATCATGCCGAGATAATATCTGGTAGCAGCACATAATGTCCAAGAAAGGTTGCTTATGGAATAAACCCAAACCTGAAATTTCACATAAGTGTTACAAACCCAAACCGTTACAGGATGTGTGTTCGACTCAACTGCGTTTGGAAAGATGCTAATTTTATGGTTGCTGAATTTAATTCGCAGCTGACTGCTAAAATAACGAATAGAGATAATGCGAGAATAACATTAGCGTGTTAGCTTGGCGTGTTGAAGCTAACACCAGTGACAGTAGCTAACTTTAGCATACAGATGTAGCAAGTAATATGTTAACAATTCAATATAGTTAGCCAGGGAAATTGGGTTAAGTAGGGAAACCTTACTCAGATGTATGCACAACTATAGTAACTAACATCAAGTTGATCACATAACAAGCAAACACTAGGCATATTAAAAAAAACATAACGCCACTTGTTATGTCAGTTCAAATAGATGTAAACACATCGACTCAGTCAAGCCAGCTAGAGGCTAACGCTAGGCTAGCTGCTTTTAGCTAGCCTGATACTAGAAAGTCGTTGGGACTTCTGACAGCGGCTTTCAACTGAAATCAGTATGCTGCGTCGAAACATCTAAACGAGTTGGTCTCTCAAAACACTGAAGATTTTAATTGTCAAGAGAGGACTGTATCTGTCGACGTCCACTGCTATAATCTCAACGCAGTTTATTTGTCATGGGACATTAACGTTAGTGTGGAAGGTTCAAGAAAACAGTTTGCGCCAGCAGCACCATCGTTTGAATCACAGCTAACGGCAGCGTTTGCTCAAGTGCCATCGTTAGCTAGGCAGCCAGCATCAGTTAACACCAAGGTTTAATTAACGTTACCTGCAAGCTGTCTCCTGAGTAACAGCACTGACTGAGGCTCTGTCATAGTTTAGCTAATTTAATGCAGCTATGTTTAATGGTAATATTTTGAGGTAACAGCGTTAATTTCACGTTCACTAAACTGTACTTCGTCCCCTCTATTTTCCGTTTAGTATTCTCGTCATTCTTCTTCTTCTTCTTCGTTGTCTTCTCCTGCTGCTGCGGCTGCTTCTTTTTTCTTCTTCTTCGTTGGTATATTACGGCAGCCGGCATCCTAATTGATGCGTTACTGCCACCTTCTGGATATTTCTTCGATTTCAATCTGGCTTTTATTGCAACAACCCTGTCATTCACAAATAAAAAAAATACATGTTCACGCCCTATATCTCATATTACCTGTATTTTTTAACTGAAGTTAGATGTCAATGCGAGTCTTTATTTTCATTTTTATTTTAGTAGCATTGCTCTATGAGCTAATGCCTGTTCCAGCTGGACTATGACCACTATACTCTTCTCAAATAGGACAACATTTCTTGTGGCAAATTATTGAAAGTCCCTCTGTGTGTTAAAAAAAAAAATAGTTAGGTCCAGGTGTCTTGCCAGGTTGGACACATCTAAGTTCAGTCAATAACACATATGACCTCTTTGAGATTCAAAATGGGGAATTTGTGGGATATTTATTCTGCAGAACATGAGAAGAATAAAATGGTTTGGACAGTTGATGATGCTTTGACTGTCATTTGCATTGTTGAAATCTGGCCTTACTTGTCTAGTCTTGTCTGGAGGTTGGGTTGAATGGTTCTCAGACGTAAGATTCAGATTGTTGTGGAGAATCAGGGCAGTGCCTATCTTGGACAATGGATAGATAAAGCATGTAATTGTAATTGCCTGCTGTATTCACTTGGAGGCACATATCATTTATCCATTAAAACAATTAGCTCAATGGTTGAGACTTACTCTGAAGAGCCATAGTCATACATCAACCCTGAATCTATATGAACATTTTTAGCTTCATCAAATTGGTTTGAAATTGGATCTTAGTGATGACTGTAATGATCATAGTAGACACTAGATGCTATGGAAACTCATATTGGATTACTACTATATTCAGGCCAATACTGGATTTTTCAGTCCAATACACTGATGAGAGCATTCACAAATCTCCATCTGTTTGTTAATTGAACACATAAAAAAACCTTTTTTAATAAGGATCCTTTAAGTTTTCTTATTACATAATTGTGACCAGGATATGTACTGTGCAGGACATTTACAATTGAAAAATGTCAATGCTCGGTGGTGTACCAACTATGTAATGGTGTCACTGTTTTTTAATCATATTTCTGTACTCTCCTTTTTTGGTTATCCGGCCCCGGATAAGAGGATACAAATGGATGAATATTATTTTATTAATATTTACTAATCTCCTCATTTTGTTACAGTAAAAGTTATGTGTGGGAGCCCTGTTTTCTGGATGCCAACTTTTCTGTCAAAAGACCAATCTATAAAATATTCAGTTTTATCTTAAAACAATACATTAATTAGTCACTGAACTATGGATTTCACATGACTAGGGCTACAGATATTCAGTTTTTGGTCACACAGAAATCCATGAAAACACTTCCAAAGTGCCAGACACCAGCGGAGGTGAGCATTTGCCCAGCCAAGTTGGTTACGCGAAAGCTTTTCATTGTGACCAACCGAAGGCACACCTGTGTAATAATCATGCTGTTAAATAGCATTGTGATTTGCACCACAGGATGGATTATCTTGGCAATGGAGAAGTTCTCACTAACATGGATTTTTTGATCACATTTGATAGAAATAAGCCTTTTGTGTGCCAGAACCTGTGAAAAACGGAAGCAAAAACAAGTGTTTGTATTTTTGTTCAGTGTACTACAGTTGTTGGAAATCCATTTAATAATTCCACTTTCACTGCCCATTTCAGTGTCTCAAAACTCTGCATGTTATCCATGCACAGTAATAAAATGTAAATTTGTAGACAATGTGCAGATTTGCTGTAATGGTCTTTTTGATGTACGTCTGTGTCTTGGTCAGCACTATTACATGTAATAATCTTACTGTAATGATATTACTGTACTTAACCAGTATTCCTGTTTGAAAACCAATTGCAAAACAATGTCAACCCCAGACATGACATCTCAAATACTACTTCATTTAGTTGAATGCCACACAATAGGTCAAGATGACCTGCTTTATTTTGGTGTAGATAATGCGAGTAGCATTTAGGTCAGGTATGTAGCCATCTATAAAGAATGTTATGTTTCAAGGAAACTTACCAATCACATGCCAAAATAGGCCCACCATGTCCCCCAAAACAGATTCTCTGCCACATAAATCACCACCAACCCTCATCAAATTTGGTATGCAACAAATTACCCCAAAAATTTTGTGATACTTCCTGCCATTTCGCAGAAAATTCTTATAGACTTTGCCAATTTCTCATAATTCTTAAACATAGTGAGACACTGTAATCCAATATAGGTCACACTCAACTCAAAATGATCCTCCTTTAGGGGGATTACATCAACTGTTGGCAAGACAGCGGCAATAGTGGTCATGATTAGTGGTTATGCACAATATTACATTAACTGGATTTAAAGAATTCTCTAAAAGTCTGTATAACTGTCTCTCCATGTGTTTTTGGATGCACATCCAGATTGACAGAAGATTATTAACTTCCATTCTTGTTTAATAATTCACAAGTTATTTTATATTTTGGCTCATAACATTTTCTCCTCATCTCTTACAGGATGATATTATCTGCCATGTGTTCATTGAACACTAATATCACAGAGTGCTTCTTCATCCGAAGGTGATAAATGATCTCACACTTGTGTGAAGGAAGAAGTCTGTTGGTATATTGTGATTGCAATATCGTGTTGAGCGATCATGACAAACACAAAGACACACGCACGCACGTACGCACGCACTCACTCACTCACTCACTCACTCACTCAGCTATGTTGCTGGTGGATCAGCCTGTTCCTGTTTCTCTCTGGTGTGTGTTGCACAGTCCGTTATGTTTGATCTAGTGAGGTTAGAAAGTCACTAAACTAGGTGACACAGTTCACCCTGTGACGATGCTAAAAGGTCAGTCAATCCCTTCGTGGAAGTGTTGGGAGGTCAGGTCTTGAGACAGACGTATTTATTTTACAATGTTCTGTTAAAGATTTGAGGCATTGTTATCTCACAGGTAACTCACTGTTCTAAAGAACATTTTGGAAATCTGAAAATGGTGAAAGACACGTTGATAATAACGATTTTCAAATAAAAACATCTACATTATTTTTATCAGTAGAGAACTGAAGCTCTCAGATCTTTTCCATAAGTAAAAGTAGTATTACCACAGTGTAGAAATACTCTGCTATAAGTGAAAGTCCTGCATTCAAAAGTAAAAGTACAAACGTTTTAGCATCAAAATAAACGTAAAGTACAAAAAGTAAGGCTCATTTCAGAATAATATATATTATATTATTACATTATAATTATTGATGCATTAATGTGTTCATCGCTATAATGTTGCGGCTGGTAAAGGAGGAGCTTATTATTTATGCTGTGTATACTGCTGGTAAAGGAGGAGCTTATTATTTATGCTGTGTATACTGCCAGGTAGCTTGTGAATTTCATCAAGGGATCAGTTTTATCCTAACCTTTAATAATACATGATACATTATTTATTGATTATGTTTTGTATTATCCATGGAATGTAAATCTTTAAAATAACTAAAGCTGTCAGATAAATGTCGTGGAGTAAAAAGTACAATATTTCCCTCTGAAGAAGAAGAGTAGAAAAAGAGTAGAAGTATAGCATAGCAGGAAATGTAAATACTCAAGTGAAGTACAATTACCTCAGAAGAGTACTTTAGTAAATGTACTTAGTTACTGTCCACAACTGAGTTTGATACATGGAAATGTAATACCAAACAGAACATAAATAACCGGAGCAGTGTCGCCAATTAAACAACTATGCTGGTTTTAGTTGAGACATGAAGAATAAGAAGAAGGCAGCAGTTTCCATCCTCCACCATGCTATTAGAAAATTAAAATGCATTTTAGGGCACACACACTTCTTAGACTTTGATGACACCCGTTCCAAAATTAGAAGTCGCAAGTTATTTTGGGTGATGGGTAGTACCACCTTTTAGTTTTCCGTTCCCCAATTGGACAAACATTTGGACTGAAATACCATAATCACAGATAATATCTTTTATTTTATCCTGGTGTGCGATCTGATGTGTGTATAAAGTTGTTCAAAACTCATCAATGAATGAGCCTGACTCATAAGCTAGTTGTGCCAATTATTTAACATCATTGTCTCATTTCCTGCTTATTGTAAGAAAGAATGAAAAAAACAAAGACAAGATGTCAATATTTGGCTTGTTTACAACATTGCATCACAGTGAAGATCTGTGTGAAAGCATATGACTAACCCAGAGGGGGCTGGTCCCTTCACTAACTTAATATCTCTTCAGGCATGTTAGAGCTGAGTCCTCTGTTAGCTTCTTCAAGCCTCAGAGTCACACAGGAAGCAACACCGTACTCTGACAAATGCAAATATGGAATGAACTGATAAAATAACATAAACAAGACATCATCAACAAGCAAGTGAGTTCATGTTTTGTCTTTATCTTTTTATTAAGACAGTTTATATATCTGAAGGCTTGTACCTGTGTGATATGAACAGTATCAGTGTGTTTAATAAAAAGAGCAGGTTTCAGGTTCTAGTAGCCAAAGCTTAAACAGTGCAATTGTTTTCCACATGTTGTTGAGAGAAGATATTTCAGGCACAATAGTGTCATTGTTAACACTGCACTAACTCTCTAACTGGGGAGAATGCATCAGCTTTTCATACCACATTTGAAATGATCTCCTAAAATAATTTTATTTAAAATATTTCTTATCTTGTGATGATCTGACCTCTGCATGGTTTTATACAGTCGTTTTTAAATTGCTCAGTATTTGTAAGGACTGTAAGTTTATAGCCTATTTTCCTTAAATATATAATGACCTCTGAACTCTTTCCATAATCACATTGTCTACTTTTCTATGGTGCTGTAAGAACTCCCTCTTTCTCCATTCTCTGACATTTTGACATAGTTGCACATTATTGTTACATAGTTTTGTAATGTGCCCTTTACTGTTATATGGACTATTTCAAAAGTGTTTCCACACACCACATTAACACATTTTCTCTAAACTGCACTACTTGTGGGGCCCATAGCTTCAATAGCAACACATTGGAAAGCATGATGTAAGTTGATAAACGAACAGTGGGATAGATAGTCAATTATTGTCTGTGATGGAATCCCACTTTATTTTTAAGAGGAGCTGTAATTTGTATCCACTTAAAAACGTGTATATCCCCCCCCCCCACTAGAAATAGAGTAAAACTCAGTCCTGTCACTGAGCTTTATTGAATTGTCTAATAAGACTTGTTTCCAAATCGTGCACACGCTGTTACATTATCATCTTTGGTCAAATGCAAAGGGTAAATGGTTTCTCTAAAACTAGGTCACACATTCTCCATTTCCAGGTGAAGAAAGAACTGCTCACCATGGAGCCAACGGACAGACCGATACCTCGATGGAGTGTGGGCTCCGGCTCTGGACTACCTTATGGCTCTTTTATGAACAGCCTTTCATCACTTACACCAAAGGCAGAGGAAAAGGAGAAACCAGCCATATCACAGAGAAGCGCCTACATAGCTGTAGCTGTGCTTTGCTACGTCAACTTGCTCAACTACGTAGAACGGTACACAATAGCAGGTTAGACAACGTCTTGACGCCTTTTAACAAAAAACAACTGTTTCCTATTTTGTGGGCTTCCACATTAAATGTGCCTTTTGTCATTTAGGTATCCTACCCAACATTCAGAGGTTCTTTAATATACGTGACAGTACAGCTGCACTTATACAAACAGGTATGATGATGCTGAAAACATTCTTACACATACACCTATATTCTAAAGTTCCCCTTTTTACCCTGCATTACTTGAGATGAAGTTATGCAACATGTGCAGCAAGTGAATTGCAGAGCACTGTTGGTTATTGCAAGACATAAGTGTGTGTGTGTGTGTGTGTGTGTGTGTGTGTGTGTGTGTGTGTGTGTGTGTGTGTGTGTGTGTGTGTATTGACACAAGAATTGAAAAAAGGACAGACTCAGGATGAAGAAGGAATTAATTCTTATTAATGTTCTTACAGTTTTCATCTGCAGTTTCTTGCTTTTGGCCCCTCTCTTTGGTTACCTCGGGGACCGCTACAACCGGAAATACATCATGATTGGTGGTTTGAGTGTGTGGCTTGTGATGGCAGCCGCCAGCTCTTTTGTGACTCAGTCAGTAAGTGAGAAATAGATGTGTTCACATACACTTTACAAGAAATAAGAAGCAACAATGATGTCAATTCCTGCGCTAGTAGTTTTTCTTTCCTTGTAATTTGACCTCATCATGAACTTATTCTATACGATCTATTGCCATCTCTTGACTCTGGTAGATGTGCCATACTAATTCTCCTAGACCGTAGCTCCGCATTCGATAGAGTTGACCATTCTATTCTCCAGAACCGCCTCGAGCGTCAGGTCGGTATCCAGAGTAGCGCCCTCCAGTGGTTCATCTCCTATCTAGTAGATCTTTTTCTGTCAAAGCTGAAAAACTCTTCTCTTCATCTTCTCTCATCACCTGTGGAGTACCTCAAGGCAACATTTAGGGCCCATACTATTTGCCTTGTACATGCTCCCTTTAGGCTCTACGTATCTTCCAAAAATACAATTGCCACGCAGATGACACAGTAAGGTCCCTCCTTGACTACCTAAATACAACCCCCTTCAAAATATCCACACTACCCCTTTAAGTACAATAGAGAAATCCCATTTCAATCTTTGGAAATGAATATGTATTGTTGATTGTACTGTTCTCAGCTATAAGAATGGTGCATGTTAAACTGTGAGAAGATCTTTCTGGTGTTTGGGACTTAATTTTTATACTGCTTCTATACTGTTTTATTTCTTCAGTACTTCTGGCTTCTGGTGCTGTTGCGAGCCATGGTGGGGATAGGGGAGGCCAGCTACTCTACCATTGCTCCTACCATCATTGGTGACCTCTTTGTTGGGACTCAACGGAGCATGATGATCTGCATCTTCTACCTCTTTATCCCTGTCGGAAGGTTAGAAACAAACGCAATCTAAGGCAACAGTGCTTTTATTTTATTTATTATGTTTTAATCTAGATTGAAACCTAGTATATGGCTGGATTGTGTATGGTCAATTTCTTTTGAATTAAATGTTAATCTGCAATTTTATGTAGTGACCCCAGTAATATTTGCTTTTAAAGTGTACTGAAGTACCATATCACATGATACGGTTAAATTATATTTGAGTCAAATAATTAAGAACTGTTTTAATTGAATACATTCAACAATATATCCATGCTAAATGAAATGGATAGAGGACCAATTCAGTGACTTTCACGCTTCTCATACATACTGTACTTCAATTGAAGCTACTGCCATCTGGTGGTGATTATACGGTACTACAAAAACACGCTGGGACTTAAACACATACACCCACAGTGATTGAAGTTGAATAGGTATTGCGTTCTTGGACGAACAATGCTTTATTCTAAAATATTTTCTATTATCAATTATACTTATCAAACATAGTGAATTAGACATAAAGGCATGTCTCTAATCTAAGACTGCTCAAATAAAGCTGGTACCCTCTGCAGTTGAGGTGAATACAAAAATGTCCCTGGTCACTATTTGAGAATTTACAGTAATAGTTCAATTAGGCTACATAAATGTATCCGTCTAGATATTATGCACATAGGCATATAGTCGAGGTAATTTAGCTAACTCAATGCCTGCCCTGACAAACGTGTTGCGTACCAATGACCAGATCAGATTATTTATTATTGAATGATATGTTTTCTTTCTCCCCCTTTGCTGTGGTGGCATTGAAGTTATCAGCAGAAACACTCTCACGCCTATTCCTTTTGAATTGAGAGGTTCCAATTCCATCAATCAATAACCAAAGCGTAGTACACACAACAGGCTGGTTGGAAACAAAAATCGAGCTTTAATAACAAAGCTGAATACAATACAAAACTGAGGGAGCAGGCTAAGGCAACTGAAAACAGGACAAGCCAGGGTGGCACGAGAGAACACCAGGATCAACACAGAAATAAACGACCACACCAGGAAACATAGACGACGAACTGACAAGGAACAATGGGACACACAGGTGTATACGCACAGACAACTTATCACATGAACAGGACACAGCTGGAGGAGGCAGGCAAAGACATAAGGCAGCAGGTGATTAGACACAGCAGGATCAAATCAGGGCGGGGAAAACCAATCACGGAAGGCGGGAAAACCCCAAGACAGGAAGTAAAACTAGACATGACACAACGTGAGTGTTGTTTACAAAGTAAAACAGGAAACAGGAAAACTAAAATCCAGGATCATGACAGGCATTAAAGCCTTCTTCAATGCAGCATGATGTCCATTTAGTAAATGATGTCTCCATTTAGGGTAAAATAGACGATAAAGCAGGGTGGGTCTATGTTGTGATTGGCAGGTTGCTACCACAATGTGGGTGTTGTCCGTGTTTTCGTCTTAGAACTTTAACACTTGCATAGTGGGTTTTCAATTCATGAAAGTTAATTGTAACATTTTTGCCTAAAAATGTCTTATTCAGCGTTTGGTTGTACTTCACTTTTTGTGTCCCTTCTGGTTCCAAAAAAACAAACAAGGTAATGGCCAAGTTGGGTTGTTTGAATTGCTCTTTTATGTCAGTGAGTATTGGCCATGTTTCATACTGTTCAGAGAGAAGACACGCATCCGCACGTTATGGGAATATCCAGGAAGATGCCGCCAGCAGAAACAGCTCCTCATTCATGTTAATTAATTCACTTTGTCAGTATTTATTTGGCCAAGACGTTTCTATAATACAATTAGCACATCAACTCCCAACGCCCAATTGAGAAAATGTTATTGTTAGGGCTGTCGAATTAACGCGTTAATTTCGATTAATTAATCACAGAAAAAATAACACGTTAAAAATATTAACGCAGATTAATCGCGCTCCTAGATGCCCCTGACTTTTGGTCCAACAGCACGGAGCAAGGAGCTCTGACAGGCGCGCCCCCCCGTTGCACGGAGCTCTCACAGCAAATATTGTTATATGCGATTAATCGATTAAATGAATCAATCACAAGGCTTGTAATTAATTAGATTCATTTTTTTAATCGCTTGGCAGCACTAGTTATTGTATATTGTTGTTTCCATAAGGATTTTTTTAGATTACTTTTAGGACTTTTTCCCTTTATTATTCAGTGCAGCTGTAGAGAGAGAGGGGACGACAGGAAGAAAAAGGGCCAGATTCAAACCTGGGCTGCAACATTAGGATATAGCACATGGTGTCGCCCGCCTGACCAGGTGACCCCATGTAACTTTTTCAAAGTGATACTTCCAAATGCGCATACAAATGTTTGAATTGAACACGGGTGGTGTGTGACTTCATCACTCAGTAACTCACTTGCTCAGTGACCTTTGCGTTTCGGGCATCAAAGATGAACAAAGTTGTGAAAAGGATGATGGGAAGATGACCCTGTCACTTCACTACACTGCCCATACCGTTCATGTCCGTATTGCATCTTGTGTACCCGCACAACCAACACTAATGATAGTGATAATCCAAAAGAAATCATCATTTCTGTAAATGGGGTCTATTTACCATAAAATTACAAAATCAATTGTAAAACTTGTGGAAATGAGTTGGTATGAAGTTGGCTAAAAAGGTGAAACACAAAAGTTTCACAGTTGACGGAATCAAAATACGAAGGTTCAAAGTAAAATCAACATGCAAAGAGATGACTTGTTTCTGTGACCACAGCACAGATGTACCCTTCACTTTCTGTCCTAATGATCACTCAAATGTTTTTTCTGTGTGTTTTCAGTGGTCTTGGATACATAACAGGGGCAGGGATTACTGCTCTTACAGGAAACTGGCAATGGGCTCTCAGGGTGAGAAGATTTTTATTAATGTTAGCTGAGCACTAATAAATATAGAGTGATAGATATTACAAACTTGTTCTGTGTTATCAGATCACTCCTATCTTGGGTGTGGTGGGACTTGTCTTGCTGTTTTTCTTATGCCCTAATCCACCCAGAGGAGCAGCAGAAACCCAGGGAGAGGGAGTTACAGGGCAAAGCTCTTACCTGGAGGACGTCAAGTATCTTTTGAAAAAGTAGGACATGAAAAATAATACTAGATTAAAACTATAGTCTGGTTTATACTGGTTTGTTGAAGCCAATACAGATATGATTGAGAGTATAAAAAAGATAAAGATATATCAGCCAATGTGAATTTCTTTACTTAGATGTATTGGTCAGGCTCTAATTTACACTGTGATAGTTTACATTAGTCCCATCAAGTTAACAGATATGAGTTTTGATTAAACATTTACTAATCTCCTCATTTTGTTACTCTGCCCCAGTAAAAGCTATGTGTGGTCATCATTG